>NW_026068038.1:1762357-1776033 GCF_014885135.2 Alexandromys fortis | reverse complement strand
CTCTCTCTCTCTCTCTCTCTCTCTCTCTCTCTCTCACACACACACACACACACACACACACGCACATGCACACGCACACATACACCAAAACACTTGGTCTTACGGCATCCCACTTCCCTGGGGTTAAAGAATCAAATCCTTGGCATTTGGGACCCTCAAAGCTCCCGAGAATCCTCTAGACAGCTCTAAATGGCAGGCACCTCTGGTAGACCACACAGGCTCAAGTCAAATCTGGGAGATAAAACCGATTCATTCAGAGGTAGAGTTTTAGACGTTCATCTGCTCATCACTGTCCCAACATCCTGTAGGGACATCTAGAGAGAACTTGTCTGTTGATATACTACCCCCCCCCACTACTCCCTCCCAGTGAGCCCTACCCTGTATAAACATGAGCTGTTTGTTAGGATGGACTGGCATTAAAATGGGAGCCCCCAGGGAGAAGGGAAGCAGTCTCTCTGTTACCATAGAGATTTTAAAGCAGAACCTTCAGGACCCCACATAAGCACCTGGACTGCCCCTGCCCTACCTAGTCACTGACCCCAGGTAATACCGTGGCTCTGCCGAGAAAGGCTCATAGGTGGGAAGGCACAGAACGGGAACAGAGACAGAGGGAGATATTGCCTCCGTCCGCTCCAGATTAGCACCCTGGGACTCCAGACCAGGGCCATTGGCTTCACATTAGAATTCCCTCACTGTGGAGTGAGGGTCACTGGGACTGGGAAGGGCATGGAAGGGTCCCCTCGTGTGGTGCACACTCTTGGAGACTCAGCTTTTCCTCTGCTGGCCGTTATTATTTTTGAAAGTTCACAAACAGCTCAAACATTGCCATTGGTTTCAGTTGCGGAGATGATACAGCCCTGCGAGGTGTGGAGGAGCCTCCAGCCTCACCAGGCTTTGCAGGTTTAGTGCTCGCAGGTCCTGAGTGAGGTCTCAGGAGACTGGGCATCATGGAGCTCGCCTCTCCCTGGCTGGAAAGCCCTCCCTCGCTGAGCACAGAGTTCAGGTAGAAGAGCTAGGGAGGAGACCCAGGTGATTGTACTGGAAGCTGGGCAGGAATCTGAGGTCCAGTCCCCCAGCTGCCATCTGTGACTCCTGAAACAGGGATCTGCGTGAATCTTGGACAGTCCATCTTCTGCAGCACCAGTTTCTTTTCAGGTAGGGAAACAGGCACAATCACTTGCCCAGGGGCCCACAACCCACAGATGCAGGGCGGGCCTGATGGTAGTAGCATCAGGGTTGAGCTCAGTAGCCAGGCTAGTAGTCAGTCGTATGGTCACAGACCCCCCCTCCCCAATCTCCCCAAGAAGTCCTTTCCCAATGTGGGTGAAGGGTGAAGGGGGAGGGTAGCACTTCCCCGTGTGTTTGTTTTGGGCACCTTCCTCACAGTCCGCCAAGCCAGGGTCAGGGCTCTGCTCCCCAGGGGCGGCCAAGTGGTGAGAACCTGGGGTTCTCTCTTATCTCTGCCCAGCAGGACGTGTCCTGTACTCTGTCTCTGGTGAGGTTTCCAAGCCAGCAGTGATGAGCTTGCAGATTCTGGCTGTGATGGCCCCAGCCAGTGGGGGTTGGGGGGTGTTTCCCAGGCCCCTCAGCACCATGGCCCAGCTCCAACTACTGCTCCTCTGCCCCCTGGCCCCAGCCCTCTGCCCGTGCAGGGTCGGGGTGTGTGTGTGTGTGTGTGTGTGTGTGTGTGTGTGTGTGTTCCGGTTTCCTCCCATTCTTTGTGTTGGGAGGAGGGTGATTCCCAGCCAGGAGCGCGGTGGGGGTGCAGTGCACTATGTGGCCTGCGGGGGCGCTGTGCAGGAGGACGGTCCACCCTCAGTACCAACTTCTGCAGACGCTCCCCTCAGGCTGGAGTGCGGGGAGGAGAGGATGGCTGCTACTTTACTCCCAGAACTGCTTGTTTAAAACACGGAGTCTCCGGTCCCTGGCTTCAAAGTCACACATTAGAGCTTGGAGGGACCATTCAGGGTCCATCATTTGCATCAAAGTGCTCTGATCCTGTGGATATGGGAGCTTGGGTGGGATTCTGGGAATCCGGCCATTGTCAGCTTCACAGCAATGTTCTTTGCTGCTCCATAGCGCTCTCTGTCTCTCTCTCTCTCTCTGTCTCTCTCTGTCTCTCTCTGTCTGTCTCTCTCTCTCTGTCTGTCTCTCTGTCTGTCTCTCTGTCTGTCTCTCTGTCTGTCTCTCTGTCTGTCTCTCTCTCTCTCTGTCTCTCCCTCTCCACCATGTAAGTTCTAGGGACCAAACTCAGCTCAGGTTGCCCGACTCAGTGGCAAGAGCTTTTTACCTGCTGAGCCATCTGACCATCTCTGCTCCACCTCTAGGGGCCTCACAGAACTTTATCTTTTTCTATTGACAAGGTTGACGTCATCTCCTTGAAGCAGGGGTTGGAAGGAATTCCAGAGAACACATATAGGTCTACTGGGTGTAGGGGAGGCTAAATTCTTATCCGCTATAGTGGTAAGTCAAGACCACACTCTGAACACCCTAAAACTCAGGAGGGCTGCCCTGAGGCAATGGGGTTACAGTCGACAGCAGGGTCTTCATTGAGCATTGGCAGCACTGTTTCCATGGTAACATGGCCACTATTGACAACATCAGAGAGCAATCCGTGTTGTTGCCTGGCATCAGGAACTCTGAAAACTGGGGTAATCCTTTCTGTGGGCAGAGAGCATTGGAGCCAGAGGGCCAAGTCTTCTCAGGGGGCTGCAGGCCGGCGAGGGAGGCTGGGCCACTGCATACAGTTCTCAAGAGGAGATTTTACAACAGTCAGGACCCATCAGAGGGACACATGGCTCCTCTGGAGGTGTCCCCTGGGTTGGCATCAGGCTGTGGAGAAAAGTGTCCAAAAGATCCCTCAAACATAGGCCATTCCCAGTTGTCTCTCAGGACTCCCGGGTCCACTGTCAGCTCTGAGTCCAGGCTGCCTTCCTCAGTTTCCCCCTATGTGGAAGGAGGTGTTCCAGCTTCCATCTCATCCCTTCCCAGGGGGAGACCGAGTTCAGGTGAGTCAGTCAGAGGAGCCAGCCTTCCTGATCCACTATGCTTAGAGGAACAGAGTGACTCGGTGCTTCAACCTTGGAGCCTTTGGATGTGGAGTCGGGTGTCTAGGGTTGTGAGGAGATGTGTGGTTGGTGCTGGGAGTACCGTTCCCTTTTACAGCTAAGAGACAGGAGAAGGTGTGGAGGGAGCCCAGTAGGCACAAGCCTCCCTGCAGAGAGGGGTGAGGCCTGGCCTGAAGTACTCTGGGGGTCTGACCCACCTGAGCTCTGCAATCAGCATTCTGCAGGAGAGACATGCGTGGTGCACCATCTCTGCAAATCCTCGGACAGGGAGGGATGGGCCCACTGGCTTGTCCTGGCTCCTCTGTTTCTGAAAGTCAGTCTGAGGTGGAAGTGAGTGGAGGCTCTTCTTAGTTCTAGGGTCCTTGTCTTTTGTGGACTTTGTCCTTAGCCATAGAGAACCCCTAAACTCCCCTTTGCTCTGGGAGTACTGTTGGCCAATGCCAGAAGCCACAGTCTCACTGCTAGCTCTATGCTTATTGGCTATGTTTTCCCAAAGCAGGGTCACAGTAAAACATGAAACGTGAAGCACACACCAATGGCTTCACACTATCTTCCTGAAACAATTGGGTTCTTGTTTCTGGGACACACACACACATGCACATACACATACACACACACGAACGCACACATATGAATCTGTTTTATTTTTTATACTTCTTTATTTTTACTTTATGTGTATGGGTATTTTGCCTGTATGTGTGTGGACCACGTGTGTGCCTGGTGGCTGCTGAGGCCAGAGAGTGTGTTGCAGTCCCTGGACCTGGACTTTTGGATGGTTGTGAGTCACCCTGTGGGTGTTAGGAATCGAACCTGAGTTCTCAGCAAGAGAAGCCAGCGCTTTTAACCCCTGAGCCATCTCTCCAGTCCCAAACTCATTTCTTGACATGCACACGCCCTCATGTGTACATTCGTTTATGTGCACACCATGACCACACGGAGATTTTCTGTTTTGTGTGATATGTGGAGAACCCAGGGCTGCTGGTTCACTACTGGGCACTCTGCTACTTGTTACACTCCAAGTTTGGAGATGAACTTTGGAACTGGGAAGGCAGTCCACCCTCTGCTCCCTGCCTCCTCCTGGGAATATGATGCTTCTGGGCCTGCTGAACAGGACTCTGCCTCTCCGTGAGATCCTGGCCGTGGTACTGGGCATCTCTGACCTTCAGTTTCTCTGCCTGTGACATGGAGACAGTTACTTAGCACATCTCACTTCACAGGACTCAGGTTGTATGCAAAGTGGAGGGATAAAGTCACAAGGTGAACACCCCTGAAGGGACAGCCATTCCCAGCCACCAACTGGAACCAGAGCTGAGTGCCTATCAGGTGCAGGCTGGAACTGAGTTAGCTCCAGCTGGGTGAAGTAGGAACATAGAGTCGGGGATGCTGTGGACCACACTGGGATGGAGGGAGGGCACTATGAACCTTAGCAAAGATTCTCCAAGTGGACAGGGGTCAGGGGCAGGTAGAGCAGAGAGTGTCTGGGCATGGAGGCATAGGTCTGTTGATGGTCTCAGGCCATGGGGACTCTTACTTGGCCACAGGGCCCTGATGCACTTGGTCCACTTCTTGGTGTGTGCATGAGCAGAGCTGAGAGCATGCTCCCACTCTCCCTTTCCCCCTCCCCTGCCTGCCTGTCTGCCTGGGTGATAGCTCTGCTGGGACCTCCACAGGGCATTGCCTTGCATCTTGTGTTATTTTGAAATCTATTGCTCTCCACACCACTGTTTTGTAAAAACTGCCACACTCCCCGCAGCCTGTTTGAGCTGGGTCACCCATGGTCCCCTTACGACCTTAACATCATGACACAAGGTACAATCACCTCTCTCCAGTTTACCAGTCATTTGACTCACTAAGATTGGTAACACAATCATAACCGTCATGAAAACCAGAGTCCCTGTGAGGATGGAGAACTGACCCCGAGAAGAGTCGCCGAGACCTAAGGGTCTGAACGCACACATAACCTGGTGGAGTCTCCAGAGGGCCTTGGCCTCTGTGCCTGCGTAAGAGGGATACTTCCTTCTGTGGCTGCGCAAGTGGCATGTCCCAGAGATGAGATTCCCTACAGATACTTCACACCGTGGCCAGATACCCCATCATCCCTCCCCCGTGGCTCCCCTCACCCTGGAGCAGAAGCCTCTGGTCTGTGTCTTCATACCTGCCCATCTCCCTTGGCATGTCGGAGCAAAAGACCAGCATGTGGAGCTTTTCTGGAAAAAGTCCATGTCTCCAGGTCCTCACATGAACCATAAACTTTGTTTAATAATATGACACGCAGCCTACCTTTGCGTCAACACATTTTAAGTCAAATTATATTTTATCCAGATGGGATCTTGGCGGTGTACATTTGTTTTGACGCCTGACCTGACTTTAAGTCTCATCTCCCAAGCTCTCCTGCTGTGTGGTCTTGGGCAAGTCACTTAACCTCTCTGTAATGTTTTTCCAATCTACAAATTGGGCTAGAGATGGCGCTTAATGTATTAACTGAGCATGGACATCCTGGAAGTGGTAATTCTGTAACTATGAGAAGAGTCTGCCCTGTCCCTGGATAGAATAATTTCATTTTTCAAGCAGGACAACGAGATGGGACTACCTGCTGCCTTGGCTATCTAGAAAGACTTTACCATGGAGCTGGTAGCTCGGAACACAGAGGGGTGGGCCAGGCAACACACTGGCTATTGTGTTGACAGGGTGTCTAAGAGAAATGCTTCTAACCAGGTGGCATTGGCTGGGCCCTGTGCCTGTCACCAAGCTGCGGGGGCTTGCAAAGCTCTGGCCTCTAAAATTCTCAGGCCTTAAAACATCTTCCCTGTGAGTTTCCAGGTGTCCTCCAGAGGCCGGCCACGCAGGAGGCCTCCGTGGTGGGTGCATGCCAATTGTCAGGGAGTGGGGTTACTCTCTGGGCAACTCTGGAGGCGGCTGCAGAGTTCAAGGCTGATCGCCCGGCTCTCATTATCAGATCTAATTGTGTGCTCGGATTTCAACCAATAGGGTGTGCAGGTGGGGGCCAGCGGCAGGGATCAACGCCTAAAAGCTTATTAAATCTCTGATGTGAACAGTGAGGCCGTCTGGAGGCCATTTGACAACTCAAGTGGTAATTACACCATTTGGCACAGGAATTAGGAAAAGCTGGGCTTGCAGCAGAGAAGATGGGTTTTCCATTTGGGTGAGCGGTGGGGGTGACCCAGCTTCCTCCTGGTGTGGCCCTCTCTGTGGCTCATGGCCTGAAGGCCTTCTGCTTTGCTCTCCCAGGCAGTGGCAAGTGGGTTTGAAGGATGACTGCCTCTCCCTTTGGCTGGCCAGCCTGGTGAGCTGGAACACCTGCTTTCTCAGCTCCCCATTCAGGGAGAGGGTGTGGGAGCAGGGGCAGCCTCCAGTGACAGCTCACTGGAGCAATATGGAAGTGTTTAAGCGGGCTTGCATAGGGCAGGGTAGCTGAGACCTGAACCTTTAAATTGCGGGCCCGTTCTCTGGCTGAGCAAAAGTAAATAAATACTGAGCAGCTGCAGCCGCCCCGCACCGGCCTGGCTATCTTTTCTGATTGCAGGGCAAGTGATTAAGGGAGAAACGGGAGCCCTCCAGCCAGGGCACCAGAGAGAGCTTGGGGGGCAGTAAATCCACCCAGCCCTGGAGCCTTGCATTAACCCTTGTGGAGCCGCCAGGGGAGCGGGCGGCAGGCGTGGAGGGAAAGGGACTTGACTCGAGGGCCTGTTGCTACCTCGGACAGTCCTGCCTCCCTGCTCTCCTAGGGAGTCCCCGCCCTGGGGAGGCGTCAGACGAGCCCTCTGCACACCCAACAGCATGGCTTTATCCTCGCTGAAGCCATGTTCTGAAATCCAGGCCCCTAAGACCTCAGGTGTATCTTACCCACAGGCGGGGTCTTCAAAGAGGTGGAAGAGTCAATAGAAGGTCCTTGGGAAGAGCCTTGATCCAATCTGAGGGGAGTCCTAAGAAGAGGTGATTAGGGTACACAGAGGGGTGACAATGTGAGAACACGGCCAAAGTGCCACCAATAAGAGCCAGCCGGTGACATCGGGAACCCAGATATTTGGCCCCAGAATTGGGAAACATATACTTGCAATCCTAGTGCGGCGGGGGTGGGGTGGGGGGATGGGAGGGTGGAGATAGGGGCTCCCTGGCCGCCTACCCAGCCTAACCAAATTGGTGACCTTCAGGCTAACGACAAGACCTCATTTCAATAAACAGGGTGGACAGTACCTGATGGACAAGAGCCAGAGTTGATCCCTGACCTCCACATATGCAAACACCTGTGCATGACACCTGCACACACACAGGGACACAAAATAACGGGCACCAAAGTCGGGAGTCAGGGCTGGGTGTGGTGTGGCGTGAGGTGATGGCGTCCTCCTTGGACTGGCAAGGACAGGGTTGCAGTCAGCTCGGTGCACTGTTAGTTGAGGGTGTGGTTCTGTGCAGGGGCTTGGATCTATGTCCTATGTGTGGGAGGCCAGCCACGAGCCTGGAACAGAATATCAGGTGACCCCTCCCTCAAAGGATTGCCCTGCCAGGTGACAGAGCTCCTCAGGCACCGTGAGAGTTGACATTATCCAGTCAGGGTCACCTGTCCCATCCTAGGTGCATTTGCCTTGAACCTGGTGCCCATGTATGATGGTGTCCAGAATGTCCTTTATGGCAAGGGACAAATCCAGGGGCTGTGTAAGGCTCCACATGGGAAGACCTGTCTCTATACAGCCTTGTACTCCAGCCTGAGTGCTGGCCACACCTGCCACAGCTTGAAACAGGAGACCTCCTGGTTCTTGGTTCCAGGCCCATCACAGTGACGTGCCATCGAGGGAGGCCCGTGATGTCACTGCCCTGGCGACTTTACAGGACTGAGTCAGGCCTGTAAAGCTGTCAGGGAGGGCATGGCTCCAGGCTGGCTCCTGTCCACTCTCCTGCCAAGCCTAGGCCTCAATGACCTTGGTTCCCGAGGTGGCCCCTGGCCAGCCCAGCACACTGTGTCCCAGGGCTCTTCTGGCTTCATTTTGCCATTCAGAGACAAGAGGGCTTCCAGGTTAGTTTCATTGGGTCATAATAGGGCCGGAGAGTGGAGTCTCAGCTTGGCCTCTTCCTGGGCTCTCATGACAGATTGAATGCTGTGGCACAGTCCAACCGACAGTCGGTTTCGGCTCTAGTGACCCTGAGGCAGTGGGAACATAGGACATGCTGCAGGCTTTCCTTTCTGCTCTCTCCAGCCCATCACTCTGGCTAAGCTGCCAGCATCTCTGTGGGAACATGCTCCCAGAGAGGAGGCCCAGGCTGACACGTCCTGCCCCCAGCCAGCTCAGCTCAGGCCCCAGATGCGTCATCCCACTGGGCTGGCTGCCCAGGCCACTGAGGCTGATGGCAGGGAGAACCTGCTTGGGTCATCTTCCTGCTCCCGGGACAGAAAGTGCCTTGCGAGCTCTACAGGAAGAAAGAATATGATTATGTCCCAATAAAACTTTATTTAGAAAATCAAGTACTGGGCCAGATTTACACTAAAGGCTATGATTTGCTGGCATGTCTTGGAATATTTTCTAGACTGAAGGTCCCTGGGGCATAGAACCCAGATGCAGGGCTTTGGTATCAGTGCCTCCTTTCACTGTGTTCTTTTCATTGTGTGGATGTCTCAGTCCAGAGATGCTGAGCTGTATTTGGGGATAGGGAGGACTGCTCAGATTTCATCCCAGAGTTTTTCCTCAAGAATTCTAACCACACTGGGCTGGAAAAATGACATGGATGGCGTCCAAGGGGGACTGCTCAGAACAGACCCCTGGGGCAAATCCTGCACCACCAAGAAGTTTTCTCTTTCTTGAATCGGTCCTCTGAGAACATCTTTGCTGCTATCAAATTTGTCTTATTTTTTTTTTCTTGTCCCAAGCATCTTAATAAAGGTCCGTGTTGGTCAGTGGCTCTCCTTTATGGTGTGTTGATTCTTGGACTGGGGAGAGGGCTCAGTTGTACAGGAACCACTGCACAGGCGGGAAGACCTGAGTTCGGATTCCCAGCGCCTGTGGTAAAAGTCAGACGCTGTGACAATGCCTGTCTGAAATCCCAGCACAGGGGAAGCAGAGACAGGAGAATTCCTGGCACTCACCTGCCAGCTGGTCTAGTCAAATTGCATTTGCTTGCTTCATTGAGAGACCCTGCCTCAAAATACAAGATAGAGAGTGGCTTTGAGACTCTGACCTTCATTCCACACTCTTGTATGTGTGCACACGTGTGTTCACCTCCCCCCACAAGAACACACAACATGTACATACACATACACACACACACAGGTGTGAAATCTTTATCTCCAAGTTGCTGTCTCTGAGGGCACCCTGGAGGAAGGACTGGAAAAAGAGGGATTTTTTTTCATGGTGGGATGTGAATCTAGTCTTCCAAGATGCTGACCTGGTCCATCTGATATCTAGTTCCCCATAACATCCTGAATTCCAGGCAACCTCTCAGGCTTCCATATCAAAGTCACAAATCCTACATTTGAGTTTAATATTTGAAATTTTATCCTAATCCTTCTTCTCCTTCCACGTGAATTAACTTTTGAAAAGTTGAAAGAAACACTTTTTTTTTTCTTTTAGAGGTACAGTCTTAACAAAAGCATAAAATCAAACCAGTTCTGACCTCTGCAGTTAGCAGCTTTTCCACCTGGTTAGAGCAGGAAATGGACTTCTTGGGAGGAAGGTGGCACTCTGCTCCAGGGGGTCAAGAGCCCCACTGCATTCCAGTGGTGGTACTGCTTGGCAGACCTTTTGCTGACAGCAAACTGGCAGATGGTGAGGTTGAGAAGCTGAGTGGGATGGAAAGGGAGCCAGTGCCATCAGAGGTCCTCTAGCCCCTCTGTTCCTGTTGGGAAACCCACAGAACTCTGTAGGACTCTCATACAAGGGTGGATAGGGTGTCTCCGGAGTTGACTTATTTATTTATTATTTATATTAAAGATTTATCGGTGTGTGTGTGCATGTGTGTGTGTGCATGCATGAATGCATGCCTGCCTGCAAATGAGTGTGAATGCTACATGCAATTGGATGACTGCAAGGTCCAGAAGAGGGCGTCAGATGCCCTGGGGCTGGACTTACATGCTGTGGGATAATGCTCTTATACACTGTAAAGATTTGTCACTTGTATTAGTTTAATAAAGCGCTGATTGGCCAGTAGCCAGGCAGGTGGGGCGACCAGACTAGGAGAATTCTGGGAAGAGGAAAGGCAGAGAGTCAGTCACCAATCAGAGGCAGAGGAAGAAAGATGAGAATGCCTTACTGAGAAAAGGTACCAAGGCACGTGGCTAAACATAGACAAGAATTATGGGTGAATTTAAGTTGTAAGAGCTAGTTAATAATAAGCCTGAGTTAATAGGCCAAACAGTTTATAATTAATATAAGCCTCTGTGTGTTTATTTGGGACTGACTGGCTGTGGGACTTGGTGGCACAGAAACTTCCATCTACAGTTATAGTTGATTGTGAGACTCCCTGTGAGTGCTGGGAATTTAACCCAGGTCCTCTGCAAGAGCAGTCAGTGCCCTTGACCACTGGGATCAAGTTGGAAGTAGAAACCCTGGCTTGTCGCCAGATGTTTCAACTGGTCTTGTAGAGGGATGATAGACTGAGAATGGGCTGGAAGCCTATGAGCTTCCAGGAAGCAATAGGGAAGAAGAGATCAGAGGGGACCATGTGGCAAGAAGTACCCTCTATGGGAGCAGTGGGGAATTGCCACTCTTAGAGCAGGGGGCAACAGATTTCGCGGGGGGGGGGGGGAGATACTGAAGGGGGGAGGCTTCCTCTATGGCCTTGTCCCTTTCCCATCCCCAGGGACCTTTGGCTAACTAGGTCAGTCTTTGTTCGCATCCTGGCTTCATATTTATTGAGAGATATGGAGAAGCCACCAAAGATGTCTCAGCCTCTTCAGCCTCCGGCCACTGAGGAGGTGAGATGCTCCCAGTACAGCACCTCCCCAGGATGTCTGCCTCTAGGACTTGGAGAGATGTCGCACCTAGAAACCAGCCCCAGGCGTGTTGAAATAAGAACGGCAGGGCTTCATCCCCAACACCCCGGCTGCTTGGCTAGCTCATGCCCGAAATAACAACACACAAACTGTATTCATTTAACTGCTTGACCCATTTCTATCTAGCCTCTTCTAGGCTAACTCTCGCACCTGGACTAGCCCATTTCTAGTAATGTGTGTAAGCACCCCAAGGTGCGCTTACCGGGAAGATTCTAGCCTAAGTCCATCGTGGGTTGGAGCTGCCTGGGAGAGCAGAGAGAGCATGGCGTCTCTGCTCCAGAAAGCAGAGCTGTCAGGTCTGTCCAGGAGCAGAGCAGAGTCTGACCTCACTTCCTCTTCCGCCCAGAATTCTATTCTGTTTACTCCTCCCACCAATGCTTTAACCTATGAGGCCAAGCAGTGTGTTTATTACTTAACCAATGAAATCAACAGATTGATATATGACACTCCCACATCACAGGCGCAACTCAGAAAGCAGCACCCTTGCAGCCTAGAGGTTATTCCTATTCTGAAATTTGTTTGGTTGCTTAGGCCAAGGAGGGGAGGGCAGGCGCCCCCACAGCCACAGTCCTCTTTGGTGCTTGCTCTTCTTCCTGGGGTGACCTCTGCTGCTGCCCTTTTGACGTCACTGCCTGAAAACAGGCATGGTGGACTCAGGGGCCAGCAGGGTCACAGAATGATCTCCGTGGTCGCCTAATGTCCCAGGACAGCCCTGGCTTTGACTCAGGAGCTCCAGGCCCCATTCCAGTGGAATTTCTGACTTTCTTGGCCAGGGCCGGCTTTCTCATCCAGAACAAACCAGAGAACAGGGATACCACAGCCCTGCCTTAGCTCTAATCAATTGTCAATCACCAATCTCAGTGATTGGGAGCCAGCTCTGTCCCAGCTGACAAAGGCCCCCAAGCACATTTGCTGTATCTGCAGGGATCTAGGCTGTCCCTGGACCTTACCAAGTCTTAGGGAAGGACCTGATTCTCAAAGGTAGACCTAGTGAAACACTTGGTATGGGAACATAGTTTAATAGAGACTTTAAAAATGGGGAACCCCTCAAAACAAAGCAAAACCACCCCAAAACAAAACTCCACAAACCTATTAGAAGCAATCCCTGGCTGCACTGAGCACAAATGTGTTTCTTCTTCCAATGTCGTGGCACTGAGGTGTGGGGTCAGGAATAGCCCCTCTGCCCAGGACTCATTCACTCCGTGGTAAACCGCAAGCTCCTTTTGAGGGAGTGCCCTGGTTGCCCTCTGACTTTAACTGAAACTCAGATCAAAACAATACCAAAACCAGTCAGAGCTGGCCTCTGAGAGAGGACTGGGCTACAGGTGTTTGGCACTCCTGGAGAGTCTCTTTTCATCTCCTCAAGCTGGGGGATTGTTCTGTAACTCACCCTCCCTCGCCTCTTCAGGGTGTCTGGGATTTGACCCAGAGGTCAGCCCCCTCCGAGGCAGTTTCTAAAACACCTAAGGTAACGTCTTTTTCCTCTTTGGGCTCAGTTTTCCCATCAACAAAATGGGAAGACAAGAGTCCGTTCCTCCAAGTCAAGTGCTATTTTGAGTTGGGGGCATCACTTGGCCCATGGCCCTTACGACTTCTCCTGGACTCCTTCCAGTCCTTTATACATCCGCCCAGTCTGTGCTGTCTCTGGAACAAGCTGCATCCTGCAGCCACTTATAACCATTCCTGTTTCCAGTGCAGAGCCCAATCTTGCTGATATGAAGGGAAAATTTCAAGCCCTCTGCTGTATAAATTTAGCCAACATTTTATTGCTCCAGACTCTTTTAACACACGACTTTTGTTTCTCGTTAAGCTGGCGAATGAGATTTACTAATAAGCCGAGTGAAATCTAATTAGGGCAGGGCCCTTTCCTGTAGGCTCGGTTCTCGGGGGGCTCAGCTGGGCACCTTAGAGCCAGCACGTCCTTGGCTGCCGGGAAGCCTTGCTGCAGCCCCTTTGCAGGCGGCCTGCTAGCTGGCATCGTCTTGATATGTTCGTTTCCTGAAAATGAGTATTCGTTGCCTCAAGGACCTAAACCTAAAATAGATATGAACAGCAATGCAATGGGCTGGTAATGAAACCCATGCGTTAGACCCAACTTTGCAATTCATATCGGATGGGTGCCTGCGATGGAGCCCAGGCAAGATCTTGCAGATTAAGGCGAGGGCTTTTCTTCCCTTTTAGGTTATTTAAAAGTTCTGCCTCTCAGACACAAGGGATGGTGATTAGCGTCAACCAAGTGTCGGCAAATGCTTCTGCTTGCACAGGTGTGTTTCCATGGACACATAGGGCTGTTGGTGTTGACATTTTACTGTGGGGTAAAGTGCTTGCTGCACAAGCCTGTGGTCCCGAATCTGACCCTTAGCTCTCATGTGAAGAGCTGTGTGCAGTGGCAGGTGCGTGTCAGGGAAGGGAAGAAGACAGGCCGATCTGCCTCTCTAGCCAGCAAGCATCATTGATATGGGGAACTCCAGGTTCAGTGAGAGACATGTGTTAGAGAGAGAGAGAGAGGGAGGTAGGAAAGGAGAGAGAGAGAGGGAGGTAGGAAAGGAGAGAGAGAGAGAGAGAGGTAGGAAAGGAGAGAGAGAGAGAGAGAGAGAGAGAGAGAG
>NW_026068038.1:1754205-1762321 GCF_014885135.2 Alexandromys fortis | reverse complement strand
GAGGGGGAGGGAGGGAGAGAGAGAGAGAGAGAGAGAGAGAGAGAGAGAGAGAGAGAGAGAGAGAGAGAGAGCTCATGTTCTGATGTGACTTCTGGCCTGTGGTTGCGCGTGTGCACAAATACATGTACACATGCACAAGCACACGGACATGTGCACATGGAAAGTTACTATTGTATAGTTGGGTGTGGTGATACATAGCTTCAGCCCCAGAATGCAGGAGGCTAGGGCAGGTGGACTGCAGAGTTTGAGGTCACCCTGGCACACACCGCTGCAGAAGAAGACCCTGTCTCAGACAACCAAAATAAACAGCAATAACACAACACAAACAAAATAAAAAATCATCTTCCCCAACAAAACATGACAAAAGACACCAAAATTTTTCTTTAAGAATTTCCTAAACACAATGCCCTTACTGGTCCACTGTAGATGCCGAACACAGGTGTTCTGAGTCTGGCTGGGGCGACCTTAAATTCCCTTGCTATCGCTGTTACTTGGTGTCTGTGGGTCACAGGGCAACAAGGCTCGGTGATTCTCATTTTGACACATAATTCATGGTGGGAAGTGGGCCACTTGATCCCTTTTTAACCCCACAAAGGTGATCATTAAAGCTAAAACAAAAACAAAGCAAAACCCCCAGCACTGTGATCTTGCAGCCTTGGTTATCAGTGAGTTTCTGACCACTCCGCTCATACCCCCTTGCAGCCAGGTCCCTGTTTGGAGCCCAGGAAGGAAGGTGTCACTCTGGGAGCCTACTCCTCCAGACTCAATCTGCCCCCCCCCCCGCCCCGGATCACAAGCTCCTGTTTCTGCCCAAAGCTCAGACTTCCTTCCTAAACTCTGTACTCCTCAATTCCAGCCTCCTCTGCCACTGGGACTGCTGCTCAGCCCCAATTGGCAGGTTTTTCCTGAGGAGCAGCCTGTGAGTTCCTGCAGCCTCTTTCTTTTGTTTCTGACCCTGGCAGGGCTTCGCCTACAGGGTTCCTTGGTTTATAGTTTCCTCCATGCTTGGAATTCTGATAGTCATGGAAATTGGAGTTGATGTCTTTATAATATTACATATTTGCTAATTTATTCTAGACAGCTTTACTCATGTAATAACTCAAATAAGACGCTAAAATTACCACCAGGCATGAGAGGCCCTGGAGCAGGGGGCTGTTCCATCCAATCCTCTCTGTCTGTCTGTCTCTGTTCTGTCTTTCTCTCTGTCTCTCTCTGTGTCTGTGTCTCTCTGGGTCTCTGTCTGTCTCTGCCTCTGTGTCTATCTGTCTCTCTCTCTCTCTGAGTCTGTCTCTCTGTCTCTATCTCTGCGTATCTATCTCTGTCTCTCTGTGTCTGTCTGTGTCTCTCTGTGTATCTGTCTCTGTCTGTGTCTCTCTGTGTCTGTCTCTGTCTCTCTCTGAGTTTGTCTCTCTGTCTGTCTCTGTCTCTCTGTCCTCTGTCTTTGTCTGTCTGTCTGTCTCCCTCTGCCTCCCCTTCCCCACTTAGGTAGTAGATCTTCTTTGCTTTGTTAGTGTCTGCCCTTTGCTCTCAAGTCCTCGTTAGCTTTTCCTAAGAAGGTTTTGAGCATTTCTCCATCTTAATTTACTGTCTGGAGCTTGGTTTCGCTCACCCCTCATTTCTGAGACGTTTCTCTCCCTCTGCTAACTGTTCTAGCTATTCTTCCTCCTCAGCTGATCCCCAGGTCACCGTCCCAGTGGTGGGCCAGCCTTTCTGTGGAGGGGATGAGTTTCTGCCTTGAACTGACATTCAAGGGACACGGAGACACTCTTGGTAATGACCATTGCTCAGTGCACCCACGCTGCACTGCACCACGTTGTCTTTGCCCCCTGAAGTGTGGAGACTTCTCCAGGCCTAACGGTTGACTGCCTTACTCCAAGCCTCCTTTTCCTTTTGTTGTCTTCTAGTACCGTGGTTGCTCGAGGTCCTGATGTCATCAGGACTCAGCCTGCCTGCCTTTCTAACTGCCCATCCCATCTAGTTATAGACAAATTGAGTTAGTAGACTGCGTCCATACCGCATAAGCCTGGAGTGAGTGTTGGAGGGGTTCACGCTCAGCACACGCGCTGGGCATATTCTGGTGTTGATGTCTTTTCAGTCTCAGGTGGATGCCTGCGCTCTAGGTCACAGGGGAAGTCAGTCAGTGGACACTGGTCAGGCCCAATGTCTCCTATGCCCAAGGGGGCAGCAAACTAGCCCTGAGTGGGGAGAGAAAAGTGAGGTCTCAAGAGTCTCAGAGTCAAAACAAACCAAGCTGAGACTGGAATCCACAGACAAGGGTCCCTTCCTTGGGATGGTGGGGGGTGGAGAGGGTGGGGAGCTGACACTCATATGGTCTGTGATTTTATTTTGCAGTCAGGGTCTAATGAAGGCCCTAGAGATGAGGAAGTGTGAACTGTGTAGATAGGTCACGTACAGAGACTTCAGATATTTCTCCTGGAGAAGACAGGAAAAGGGTGTGATGAAGGGTCAACAGATCTGGGAGTCAAGCCAGGCAGCCTCGGAGATATGCTTCTGTGAGAGACTCTCAGGATGATGAAGTGGGCTACAGGAGAGGGGTGGGGGTAGCCGGCTGGGGATCAGGCCTGCAAGGCATTTGTACTCTCATGCCAGCCAGCAAGGTGGTCTTGCTGTTCTGTTATATGACCAGGAAACCACAGCTCAGAAAGATCAGGACCGTGCCAGCATCGCGGCACAGGGAGAGCACTGGCCTGTGGGAGTGGCTCCCAACTCCTCACTCGGTGGCTGATGGAAAAGTCTGCTACTGGACAAATGTGGAAACTTCCCCCAGGCCTGGCGCTGGCATGCTCCCACGGAACTGTGGAAAAGAAGGCAGGCTTCTGAGAACTTCACGTGGCTGCTTCAAGGGGAGCAGGCACCCCTAAAGCTGAAGTGGAGACCCTGTCAGTGTGTGGTCTGAGGGACAGTGGACGGTGCCGGGGCTTCTCAGAGCTGACACGGAGTGGTGCTGGTGATTCTGAGTTCTGATATCGGTCCCAAAGGGAAAATGTCCCTTTGACAGCGTTATCCAGGTAAGAAACACACCTGTCCTCCTCTCCATCCAGGCCCCTGTACCCAGCGGACCACTGTCGGGTCCCAGCCCTGGTTTTGCTGAGATGCTGGATTCTCATTTTTCTGGTGGAGCAATTTCCAGTTTGAGACCAGTGTCAAATGAGAAGTCTGCCCGTGGCAGGACCTGGCAGCCTGGCAGCACGAACCTCACACATGCCCAGACATTTAATACACTCTGTTCTGAACCCTACAAGGAGCCCAGTCAGAAAATGCTGATTTACGACCTTGCTCAGGCTTCCTGTTGCTTTAAACCCCAACCATTTCCAGCCTCGCCCCATGCTCCTGGCCAGCGCAGCTGCCTGCAGCCACCTCCCCTCCTGTGTCCGTCTTAGCACTTACATAATGGCAGGATGGAATAATCGACTTTCCAGGGCTTTGAGTTGCCACAGGTCCAGCCTGCCCCCTCCTCCTCTTGTATTATTTTTTTTTTATTAAGGTGAAAGTCACGTAATACTAGCTGTTTTAAGGTGAAAGAGCCATTGACTCGTAATGCGGTCCCCGTGTTGTTGAAAATGGCTAATTCCTCAATATCTCAGTCATCTCCAAAGGAAATCCCACACCCACTTAGCAGCCATTCCCATCCCACCACCCCAGCCCCTGGCAACCCCTCTGTCTCTGTGGTTTGCCTGTTCGATACATTTTCATGCAAGTGGCTTCATGCGGTGAGAAGCCTTCTTCCTGGCATCTCCGGCTCAACACGGCATGCCCAAGGGGCCAGCCATGCACCAAGGGGATCAGCCTTAGGATGCTTTCAGACAGCTGCTCACCTGTTCCCCCAGCAGAAGGCGTTCCTTTTGGGGGTCCCCAAAGGATAAGCCATGTGAGAAGCTGCGTGACTTTTGTCTGGGTTCCCACCTTTTTTGGTTGGTGTTGGCCAGTGACCTTGTTCTACCCACTCTTGCGAGGTAAGGCCATACGGCAGAGGCCAGGGAACTCCCTGTGGGGCAACATCTGTGTCAGAACTAAAGAGCATCCTCCGCAATTCCTCGCTGGTACAATGTGGTGTTGGGAGCAGGGAGAAGGGAGTCAGTCAAACACAAGGCCTCCAAGTCAGTCACTGACCTTCAAGCCATTCCCACCCAGGGAATGCGGTCCTCAGATTTGGGACCGTGACCCTTCCCGCTTTCAGACAAAATGTGAGAAGGAGGACAGAGAGGCCCTCAAGTGAGAAGGCCTAAGCAGGAGCCTGTGGCCGAACTCAGGCGCAGTCAGCTGTGCCCGTTGAGGCAGATGCTAGTTCTCGCTTCTGTTGTGCACTCCCTGTGTGTGTAGCTCCATGCTACAGTTGGCTTTGGTGCCCTGGGTAAGGCTTCCACCCTGGCTCTGCTATTTCCCAGCTTAGTTGCACATCTGTGCCACCTGGGTCCTTGATGTCATCATCTAGAGACGAAGATGGCACCAAGAAAGGAGGGCCTGGGCTCCTGCTCACCCTCTAAAAGACAACTCAATTCCTACAGCTCTCTAAGCCAGACGCTACCCCCAATCTCATTTTACAGATTGAGAAACTGAGGCACAGAGAGGTGAAGGCAGTCTCAAGTTACACCTGTTAGTAAAAGGCAGAATGGGGCTTTAAGCCAGGCAGCTGGAGAATTCTGCCTCTGTGTTTTGTGGCCCCAGGTAGCCATGACGAAGTAATGTCACCCTCTTCTATAAGGGGTAGATGACTAGCTTGGGATCCCCGTGACCCAGGGACCTCAGCCTTGGTAACCTCTGCCACAGCAAAAATGTCTGCTCCTCACACACCCCTGGCCCTCTCCTTTCCTTGAAATTGATTCTGAAGCAATCCCAGCCACCTTTGGCATATCTGTAACGATATCACGGTAGCTCAGCATTGGCCTGGGGTATCACAGGTTTGAGCCTACAGAATGTCTATCCCATCCCGACACAGAGAGAGTTCTGCTGAGGGTTTGTTGGTGGAGTAAGGTGAGTGGATGATGGGAATTTCTTGATTAAGTGAATGAATGTGTGACTTTCTGGAGCTGCTGGCTTGGACTCTGCTTTTTTCTCCCATGGATCCCTGATTGTGGAGACACTCCTTTGCACCCCGAGAACCTTTCTGCCTGTGTGAGGAGAACCCGAGCCCTCTGTGGGAAGGGTAAGTAGGTGACAATTTATGACATGGCTCAGCGCTCACAAGCCTCGAAGAGAAACAGCGCCTATTTGTGTAGGGCCTCGCTTCCAGCCACTCTGAGGCCTCTGCAGACGCAGTTTGGGCGGCCGCAGCCCAGCCCAGGCCAAGTTGGATGGAGGTGCAGGGAGCCGGCCCACCGTTTCCCACCCAGCCTGCTGTGGCCTGGGGGAGAGGGGTGCGGCAGGGGAAGCAATCTGTCTGGAAAGCCTGGGCCACCAGCGTGGCTCGATGTGTTCCTCTCTGGCTGGGTAGCAGAGGGTGGGCACACAGTTGAGACCTCATGGTGCCCATGCATTAAAGGCTCATAAACCTTTAGAAAGAACAGTGTGGATCTCCCAACCCAATGTCTGTCCTGACAGTTTCTTTTAAACCAGTGGTTCTTAACGCTCCTAACGCGGTGATCCGTTGATACGGCTCCTCATAAAATTATTTTCGTTGCTACTTCATAACTGTAATTTTGCGACTGTGATGAATTGCAATGTTTTCCAACGGTCTTAGGCAAACCCTGTGAAAGGGTCGTTCTTCCTTTGATGTGACCCACATGTTGAGGAGCGATGTTTTAAACCCTCCATTCGGAGGTAATTCATGCCGGTACGGTAAAGCTGGCTGCCATCTCCAGGGCATGGGCTCTCTGTATTCTCACCCATCCCAGCACAGCCAGTATCAGCTCCTGCTGCCCAGTCCCAAATCCTCAGCAGGGTGTCTGGACGTTTTTGGAGACAGGTTCTCGTGTAGGTCAGCCTGGCTGACCTTGGCCTCCCTAGCTTGTTTCTACCTGGGATGAGAGGCATGTGACCCCACTCCTGGTTTGTGTGGTATTGGGCACTGTTAACACAAGGCAGGCACTGTACCCACGGAGCAACAAGCAATCTACCAACGGTGCTGCAAGCGTTCTACCAGCTGAGCCACGTCAACAGCCCTAGAGAGTGATAGTAAGAGCCAACCACAAACTCCCAACAATCCCCACATCACACGCTGGTCTCTCTCTTCCACAGCACTTGGTGTGACTTAAATAAGGGCGATCCCCTGGTGTGATTGACGACACACAGCTTCACCTACTGCTCCATGCTGGTGTTGGGACAGCACCATCCAATTCAGCAGGGCCTCGGAGCCACCTGTGCCTGATGCTGTAATTTTCTGTGATAGAAAATATTGAAAGAATGATACAATATGTCAATAAAAAAGTCCCCAGTAAAATATCATTAGGCATTAAAGCAGTACAAATATTTAACAATTTAAAGTTGTCATCAATCTTTTAAAAATTTTCACTGTGTGTGTGTGTGTGTGTGTGTGTGTGTGTGTGTGAACAACTTGTAGGAATCAGTTTTCCCCTTCTATCATGTGGGTCCCGGGGATTGAACTCAGGTCATCAGAATTGGGGGCAAGCCCTTTTACTGGATGAGATGTCTCCCCATCCCTAAAGTTGCCAGTCTTATGCTAAACATTTAAAAGTGTGGGGTGAATTAGCCTCTCTGCCAAGGGCTCTGGTCTTTGCTGTTCAACCAGGAGTCCCGACGTTATCACTTTGCTCCTTAGCTGACAGGTCACCAGGGGAATCTCCCACAGACCCAGGCTTGTCCATGTGTCCCGTGTCTACTTCCTGCTTCCTGCCCCCCCCCACCCCAGGAGAGGTTGTGGTTTACTGGCCCTGCCTGTTTTGACTCCGATGTTGGGTTTTCCTAACAGTACTCTGGCCAGTTTCTGATTTTGCTTGGACTATTCTGCAGTGAACGCTTCAACCTTTGTTCCTGGGATGCTCACAGCACCAGGCAGGGACAAGACGAGATCGTGTCGAAATTGCAGCTGAAGGGCTCATCTTGCTTCCTTTGCTTATTTCCTGGGACACTGCCAGAGAATCTGTAGAACTATGTGGATGCAAGCCTTTTGTTCTCTTTGCTTGCTGGAGTTCTTTTCTCATTGGTCCCAGGCCACAAGCATGGTTAGGTCACTGATGACAGCAGGCAGATGGTCTGACTGGCCAGGTGGCCAGGCTTCCCTCGCAATTCCTGCCTGACTCCTGGACGTGGCTCATAGCTATGGCCCAGGTACCACTGTTTCCCTCTGTAACATTGGCTGACGTCTGTAAGCTCCTTGGAAGCAGCTCGATTCCAGGTTGGCGGTCAAAGCTAACTCTCCTGGGAGGGCTGCGTGTTCTCCCATCCCTTGAGCCCATCTCTGCTACAGTGGCTGCTTTTTCTTGTCTCCATAAGCAAAAATATTCCTAACAGAGCAACTTCAGGGAGGAGGGTCTGAGCAGGTGGCCCCTCTTTGCATGTGGTCGTCGACAGCAACAGCTCTGTTACCCTCCTGAGACCCCTCCTCACCCAATTCCTGGCTGACCAGGAAAGAAGGGGTGGACACAGTTGCATCTGATTCTGCTTGTGTCTTATTAACAGTGACCTTCCTCAGGGCCCAGAGTAGCTGAGGGATAAAACTCTCAGCAGCTGACACCATCCTCCTGGGTTACCAGGAACCACGGAGCCCAGGTGTTCCTGCTTCTCTGTGGGAGAGAAGAGAGTTCATGAGAGCGTGAGGTCAGCCTATGTGTGTGGTAGTACCTGCCTCGACCCAGCTCTGAGCTCACAGGGACCCTGCAGATACTGTGGTAGCCAGACTGGGGTTGGGGATTCTCTGGTCAGCATTGCAGTGTGTGATGGAGGTGGGTCTTGTATCTTATCTGTTGATTTCATTGGTTAATAATAAAGAAACTGCCTCGGCCCTCATAGGACAGAAAATTAGGTAGGCGGAGTAGACAGAAGAGAATTCTGAGAGAAAGAAGCTTAGGAGGAGTCGCCATGATGCTCCCACTCCAGACAGACGCAGGTTAAGATCCTCTCTGGTAAGCCAGCTCATGGGCTACACAGAATATTAGAAATGGGTTAGAACAATATGTAAGAGCTAGCCAATAAGAAACTG
>NW_026068038.1:1742269-1753116 GCF_014885135.2 Alexandromys fortis | reverse complement strand
CTGGTAAGCCAGCTCATGGGCTACACAGAATATTAGAAATGGGTTAGAACAATATGTAAGAGCTAGCCAATAAGAAACTGGACCTAGCCGGGCCAGGCAGTGTTTGAAAGAATACAGTTTCCGTGTAATTATTTCTGGGTATAAACTAGCCATGCGGGCGGCCGGGTGCCGGGGACGCAGCCCTGCCGCTCCTATTTCAACAAGTGTGTAGTTTCATTCTGAGGTGTAAGGTCCTGGGTGGGTGTAAAATGGTGTTGCACCCGTGTGGCAAACACAGAAAGGGGCTGTTTTAGTTCTTTCCTGTTGCTCTGATGAGACTCCATGATGAAGACAGCTTACCAAAGAAAGAGTTAGCTGGGGCTTACAGAAACTTCAGATGGGTAGAATCCATGACCGTGATGGTGGGAGGCATGGCAGGCAGCCAGGCATGGCAACGGAGCGGAGCGGTAGCTGAGAACTCACATTTTGAGATGTAACCATAAGGCAGATGTCGGGGGAGGGAGATGGGAAGGAAGAAGGAGGGAGAAAAGGTGGTGGGGAGGGAGGGAGAGAGAGAGAGACTGAGTCTCAGAATGGCAGTCTCTTGAAACCTCAAATCCCATCCCCAAGAACACACCTCCTTCCACAAGGCACCATCTCCCAGTCCTTCCCAAATAACTCCACCAACTGAGACCAAGTATTCAAACATATGAACCTATGGGGTCTATTCTCATCCAAACACCACAGGGCCCCCAGCCTGCCCAAGACCTATCCTGGGCAGCTGGTCTGTAAGGATGCCATAAATGGGACCAGAGCTCTGCCTCTGGCACCCTTGTCATTTACGTGTGGTTCCCTTGTCCTAGCCACTCTGAAGACACCCATTCCTAGGGAGGCCTGCAGGGTTCCCACCTCATGCTGTAGCCCAGACACTTTGCCACTCTGGGTGGTAAGTGAGTGACTCTTTGGGCCACCTCAAGGTTAGTGACGGTCTGCTGAGGAAGCCGTAGGAGCCAGACTTGTGCTGAAGGTCCTGGGGCCAAGCAGGTCTGGGCTCGCCAGCACCCTCATCCCTTAGCCAGCATGTCTTCCCCTCGACATCTGCAGACTATGGCTTTGTAGAATTCTTTCTACACTGGTAGTCAAAGGTGCATCCCCTGTGGGGCCGGCTCACAGAAAAGTCTCCAGGCGGAAGCCTGCGCTATGACAACCCTGTCATCTCCACATTAGTTACCACACGAGGTCCTCCCAGGAATGCACACTCTCTAGATCAAAGTGGCCCTCCCTATCCAGGTGAAGGCATGCAGAAGAAAACCTCTCTGTAAAAAGCAGGGGAGAAGATGATGTCGGTGGGAACCGTGTAAAACTTGGATAGTAGGAGCCTTCTGTGAGGGTGGTTCACATGGAAGCCATGTTCCCTCCCATCAGGTCCCCTGCTTTCTCTGGGACTACCTTCTGACGATAGGCACTTGGGCTTGAGGGCTGTCTCCAATGGGTAGGAGAGCAGAAGAAGGCCACTGTGGCCTAGGTCCCAATCCTATCCCTGGCTTGCTTTTGTTAATAAAGTTTTATTGAAGCCTGGTCATTGTTATTTTTTTTTTTAAATGCTAGTGTGGCAGAGATGGGTGGTGGGTTCAAGTCCAGCAGCAGTGTCTCCTTCCAGGGGCCCTGCCCAACTCTTTCCACCCACTATGCCTACAGATTTACTTTCAGGATCTGATTCTTCCAGCCAACCGGTGGTGTCGCCGGTTCAGGAAGCACAGAACTGATGCACAGGGCCCTCCATAGACTGTACTCGTGACTCAGCAAAACTTCAGCCTGTCTGAATAACGGTCTCCTCTGTCTTCCGGATTTGACAGCTTTGGCTCTCTCATCTGGGCCTTCAGTCCATCCCGAGTTCATTTCTGTATCTGGTGTTCTGTGGGTTGGTTTGATAGTGTTGCCTGTGGAAGTCGCACATCTTCCTTCCCTCCTCCCGCCATGATCTTGCCACCTTGTCGAAACCAAACGACCGTGAAAGTCAAGCTCATTTCTGGGCCCACTCCACTGCATCATCTGTCTGTCTTGGCGCCAGTGGTTGGAGTCCTTTGTCCCCCTTTCAGGACCTCCGCTGCTTGTTCCTCCTTGTCAGTCATGATGCTACAGGGGAAACTGAGGCACAGAGCATGCCCAGGGCAGACCAGTGGCAAGGCTCTTTTACCTGCCGATGGCAATGACACAGGCTGATATCTGAACCAACTGGACCCCCACCCCCAGGCCCCTTGGTGCTGACCAGCAGCAGGCCCAGCCAGCTTTCCCCACCTTGACCCTGGACTGTGCATCCAACAAGGTGAGCATCAGTGCAGGGCTGGTACAGAGTGCTGTCCCAAGGGCAGGTCAAGGTCACAGGGAGTAAGCTGTCAACCTTGCTCACTCTGAAGAGGCCTGGACCCACTTGATGAAAATCCATTTAAGAAAATTAACCCCTCCACTCGGCAAGCTTGCATCTGGTGGGTGGCGGCTGTGATGTGCACAGAGGGGCAGGGGACAGTAATGGAGTCCATATGCTCACCCTGGATGCCTTTGTGCTGGGTGGGCTATCAGGCCCTGTGACAACAAAGGGGGCATTTCAAAGAGCCAGCCAGCGCTCCCACCCCCAGCACAGTGTGGTCTCTCGCCTACAACCTCGCCTCTGACTTTTCTTTTCCTCTCCCTTCCTTTGACAGTGAAATAGGGCGTTTGGTGGGAACAGCCAGGGAAAGGACTGGTATCTGACTCTGCTTGGGAGTGAGAGGCTCTGGGATGCTCCATTCTGTAGGGTATTGGTACTGCAGGGAACAGTGTGTGTGTGGTGTGTGTGTGTGTGTGTGTGTGTGTGTGTGTGTGTGTGTGTCAGATCCACGGGAGGCACCCCCTCATCTACCCAGCCTAACCCGAGAACAACAAAGCCCCATAGGGAGTGAGTCTGGGGCAGACAAGCACGCCAGGCTCTGCCTCTGGACATTGTCACCTGCCCGGTGGCTTGAATGACACTGAGCTTTCCATTGCAATGTTATGAGAAAGGCATCCAACTACTTTATGCAGATGGCCACAGGAGGACACATCTGTGCAGTGTGACTGTCCCCAGTACCTCACAGTTCCAGTGGCTTCCAGCTTCCTGCTTCATGTCTAGAGGTTGTCTCCTGGGCAGCGATGGTCTCCACCCCGGTGGTCGTGTTTTGAGTCACAGACCCTCCTGTCTGAGTAGTAACCCTTAATCCGGTATTTAACTGGAAACTACTCAATATACTGAATGATGGTAGCAGTTCGTTTTGATGCTGGATTCTGATGATGTCTCCATCCTCTGGATTTCCCCTCGCCTGCACCCTGCAAGCCTTCCTGGAGGATACAGCCTGAGTTCAGTTTGATGTCTGGCGGTTAACCTGCCCTGTGACATTCCCCTGTGACATCTTGTGGCTGACAGGATGGAGTCATGGAGAGACTGCAATGGAGGTGAATTGCAGGGCAGGTGCTCACGAGGCCCTGCTCTGGGAGCAGGCTCACTGTTTATGGTGGAGGTCTGTCACCTGCCCCTCCACAGTTCTTCTGACAAGACGGCTGCTCAGCCCAGCCCGAGTTGATGTTACCTTTGCAGCAGTCCCTGGAGCAGAGAGACCAGGGTCACTGAGGTCATTGTTGGTTGTGCAGGGTTCATCATACTGGGCTCATCTGAAAAGCTCTAGGACCATTGACCTAGAAGACAGGGCAAGGAAACTGATCCATCAGCCCCCTTACCTCCTGGGTTAGCATTGGCACCTGGTGTTTAAGAGGCCCTACAGGCCTGGGGCACTGCCTGGGGCAGAAAGGCCCCACAGCCCTCTCTGGAGGGGCATCTGAGCCAGTGTGAGACTTGTGTCTGTGTGGGGTGGTCTTTGTGAAGGCACCCATGTGCCTGGAGTGGTGTGAGCTGGGGGGGCATGCGGCTGTAGCGGTGTGAGCTGGGTGGGGGCACCCATGTGTCTGGAGTGGTGTGAGCTGGGCAGTGGCACCCATGTGGCTGGAGCAGTGTGAGCTGGGTGGGGGCAGGGATGACTTCTGCATCCCTCCTATTTGCCCCCTTTGCCAACCAGCCTTCTTCCCGACCATGCTTCCAACTCTGTCAAAAAAAGACCCCTGGGAACCCAGCATGATGGCACAGCCACAGGCCCAGGACTTGACAGGACGAGGAGTTCAAAGCCAACTTCTGCTATGTAGAGTTTCAGGCTTAGCCTGAGCTCTAAGAGCCTCTGTCTCAAACCAACAAAAAAGATAGACACAGAAAGGGGCCTGTGGTCCAGCTAAGCACACAGGTAATCTTGACTGGCATCTTGAGTGGATCTGGGAGTTACTAAATGACTTGTCTCTGGACAGATCTGGGAGTCCTGCCTAGCGGAATTAACTTGGGAGTGGGGGCAAGTAAGGGGAACAGAGACGGTGGTGAGATAGCTCCCCTAAGGGTGTGTAGCATGTAGGAGGCAGCGGTGACATGCCGTGGGACAGTCCTGTCCCATGAAGCCCTATTTCAGACAGGGCAGCATGACCCAGTGCTTCAGGGACCGAGCCTTTGGTTCTGTCTGTGAAGGCACGAGGCTTCTACAGGGCTTTCCTGGGTCTTGCTACCTCCCCCTCCCTGTCTAGGGTTCTGGGAGAGCCAAGAGGGATTTGTTATTGCTCTGCCCAATTAGTCTCTGATTAAAGGTTTAAATGGCTTAAAAAGACAGAGCGAGGGCGGAGCAGGAGGAAGAGGAGAGCGCGGCTGTGTTTATGGGGTAATAAAAGAACGCTGTGCTTCCAGCCTCTGCTAAGTGTCTCACAGAAGCAGGCCCTCTTGCCAGCTAATTCAAGGCGTAATAAATACTAATCTCGCTAAAGCAGCCCCTGGAAGCCTTTGGAAAGCCCTATCTTCTGTAATCAGAGCTCCATTAAACAAGTTCCTTGTGCACCCGCCCAGCCTGACGCGGAAGGGGTGACCTCGGCTGGCCTCAGCCTCCCCTTCCTCCTCAGCTCCTGTGGCTGCCCTGGGTCTACCCTCCCTCTGGGACTTCTCTAGGAGGCCACGGGCTGCACACAGGTCTCTGTCTCCTTCATAGGCCCCTGCCAGCAGCGGGCCAGGGTGTTGCTGTCTGGACAATGTGCTCTTGTGTCTCACTTCACCCCATTTCGCTGCCGTGGTAGCTGAGGTGCAAAGTGCTTTGCCTTGCCAGGGGCCTCAGGTGACTACAGACGAGCTTCTCAAAGAGCTAAAGTAGGGTTATAGCTTTAAGGCCTCCCTGGACTTTTGTTTTTGAATCACCCCGTGCCTCAATTTCCCTACACTGACTGCTTCCAGCAGCAGGATAGCTGAGGACCTCATGGTGTGCATTTAGCTCAGTGTCCTGTCTGTCCTCTGCACACTTCACTATAGAACTCCTGCCTCCCTCAGCTGCCCCAGGCTGGTGCTATGGTCCAATAAGATCACATGACCCTCTGGGCTAAAAATAGCACAGAGCACTTTGGGGTTTCCCTGTGACCTCTGCAGGCCCCTGATCCCTCGCATCTGCATTTGGGCTTGAGGGGTGAGCAAGGTCCTGTTCCCTAAACAGCAGGCAGATAAAGGTTGGGGCTGCAAATCTGTCCCTGCTCTGCTTGCTGGGGACACACTTTCAGGTTTTCTCCCTAGAGCATAGGGGTTGGGAAGCCTCGACCCTTATGGAGAGAGGAGTTCTGTGCAAGAGCCCATGGCTATAACATGGGAATAGCAAGAAGATGCCCCCAGGCCTCTCTGTGAGCCCCTATTTCCCCCCAAGGAACCTTTGGCATGTTGTCATTGGGGCAGACCTGGCTAAGAGGTGGAGGGGACACCTGAGCTGACTGATACTGCACAGGAGAGCTGGCCCTGACCAAGAGTCCTCTGCATGCAGGCATCCTCGGGACATCCTTCTGCTTCGTGGCAAGCACTGTGGTCCTGTATGTGGGACTCTGTTCTCTTTCTGCTCACAGCTCAGAAATTCTAAGTCAATCTTCTCTCTCTCTCTCTCTCTCTCTCTCTCTCTCTCTCTCTCTCTCACACACACACACACACACACACACACAGAGACAGAGAGACAGAGAGACAGAGACACACAGAGAGATCCCTCCAAGGCCCCAAATGGAGGCTAATGGAGACATCAGCAGCTGAAAAGTATGGGCAAGGCCATGGCATAATGGAAGGAGGGGCAAGACAGAGGAAGGAGTCCAGGATTGCCCCAGTGAGTCCCTGGCATCTTGGTTTGGGGTCTGTAGACAACAGAGGAAGAGACACAGCCACATGGGAAGGCAGATGATCCCAGCTTAGGAATGACACAGGTAATAATCCCCTAGGTATTCAGAGCAGAGAAGATTGGGAGTCCTGAGAATATGGTTTTGTTATGGTCATCATTGTCAATGTCACCACCATCATCATTACATCACCATCATCATCACCACCATTTCACCGTCGTCATCATCATTACCAGCACCACCATCATTATCAACCTCACCTTAGTCACCACCATCACCACTGCCATCATTATCAACATCACCATAGTCATCATCACTACTGTCATCATTATCACCACCATGACCATCAATATCATCCTTATCATCACCATCACTATCATTATTGCCATGATGATCATCACCACTATCATCATCAAGGCTAAGACAGGAGGATTGCTGTGAGTTTGAAGACAGCTTGAACTATACAGAGAGTTTCAGCCAACCTGGGTGACCGTGAGACACTATCTCCAAATGAACCCAAAAAGTAGAAAGAAAGAAAGAAAGAACAGATCCCAAAACAGAACAAAAGAAGATATTATTATATATGGTGCAACAGACTCTGCCCAGAGTGGTTCCTATGCTGCTGGGGGTGGGATGAGGGGTCCCCTGCCCCCAGGCTGCCTTCCAGCCTCTCTAAGCAGTAAACATACCTCATACTGACAGGCTTGAGTCTCCTATTCCCAGGCAGAAGGGGTTGGACAACTTAGAAGAGGCTTTGCGGTACGAGTGCCATCTGAGATCAGGATGTGGTAACTCAGGCCAGCTCCTCCAGTTCCCACTCTTCCTGTCTTCCAGGAAGCACTTTTGACTCTGTGGTCACTGCTGGAGTTGCCCGAGCATCCTGCCGGCTGCTGCCTGCCCCACCACCGCTCTCTCAATGTTTCAGCAGGCTAAGCAGGGCTGGGAGTAGGCTCAGCAGGTGGAGGCGCTTCCCATCAAGCCTAATGACCTGAATTTGATCCCTGGGACCCACCTGCTGGAGAGAGGGAACTGACTTCTGCAAGTTGTCCTCTGATCACCACATGCATATGTGTGTATGTGTGTGCACGGGTGTGCGCACACACAATTGCCACACATACATCAAACAGACACAAATGAATAAATCTTTCTTTTGAAAACCCTTAGACTTGGGCCTGATGCTGTAGGCCTATTCTCCCACCCACATGGGCAGCTGAGACAGGAGGGTGGGAAATTTGAGAGCTGTCTGGACTAAGGGTGAGGACCAGCCTAGGCAACTCTGTGAGACCCTGACTCAGAAAGTCAAAAGAGATCTGGGCCATGGCTCAGTAATAGAGTAATAGCCCAGGATCTGTCAGTGAGGGCTTGGTGGCTGGTTTAGCATGCCGACGGCTCTGGGTTCCACTGCCTGGTCCCTGTGTTCTCATTCAGCCCTGTTTGCAGGGATGGTTCTTTTTCCTCCTGGGGTTGTTTGCTGAGTCCTAGCCTGTGCAGTCTGTGACATTAGCTGACCTGCAGTGTTTGGAAGCCTAAGTGGCTTGCCTCTTTATACCCCAAGCCTGTCTCTCTCTTTGAGCATCTCCCAAGGGCTTTCAAAGCAAAATTAGTTGCTTTGGAAGGAGCTGCAAAGCCCAGGAGAGGATCATAATGTGGGCACCCAGCTCTAACACCTAAGCTCCCAATTGGTTCCAGACATGGTCATTAAATGGCTTGCAGCCCAGACTAGCAGCAGGCAGACAGGGATACATTCTTCAGAGCTGGGCCAGACAGGCTTGGGAAAGGGTAGGCCTGGACCATGCAGGTCACTGCCATCTTCTTCTTCTCCTTCTTTTCAGAATTGGCTCCCAGAATCCCAGAATCTCCACTATTGCCTCTGCGGCTTGGAGGGGGCAGGTGTCTAGCCCTAACTGTGGGAATATGCTACAAGGGATCTGAGTTTGGAGCCTTGTCCAGTCATGCTCCTGGGGCCCACACTGGGCCTGCAAATACAATTTGTCCTAGAACCGTCCAGTGCTCCGAAGAGGTTCTGGAAGATGATTGAGACCCTGGTGGCAAAGATCTACTTGAACCTGTTTCCATAGAAATCACTCTAAATGGGTAGTTTTACCCCTTGTCTAGAAGGGGCTGGACTCCATCCCAGACAGAGGCAGAGAAGGGGCTGGGAGATTCTGCTGCTCTCCCTTCCCCCCACCCAGCAGACCCACACATCTATAAACACGTCAGGACAGTTGTAAAAGAGATGGATTTCCCTCCCTGTAATGTCCCCTTCGGTCTGTCGCCAGATAATTCATGACCCGCTTTTATGACCGAGTTCCCTGGGTACACGTTGGCACTGTAAGGCCACAGATGGTGGCCAGCTAAAGGCAACTGTTGGCCAGACCCTGGCTCTTCCCTTGCTATCCATATGACCTGAGGAAGTGACTTGCTAGCCCTGTGCCTCGATTTCTCTACCAGTGAAAGGGGGATGGAGATAGAAGACAGGTGGTGACCTTAGGAGTCAAGCAAAGCCCCAGACATGGCTGCGCAACATCCCTCCTTAGATGAAAGGAGTGAGGGACCGTTTGAGAGTTCATACACAGTGGCCCAATAAAGGGTGCTGATTGGCATCTTGGGTGGAGTTGAGGCTCTTGAGGTGAGTCTTTGGCCTTGAACCGATCGTAATACGGGATAGCTCATTAAATTTGTATTACTTCCCAAGAGATGAGAACAATATACTGTTTTACAGGAGACCATATGTGAGAGATGGGGTGAAACTCTTTTAAACAAAGGCCTGGGGGCCGTCAAATTTGGAGCTAAGTCCACAGCTCTCTACCTCCACCTCAGCCCTCACCTCAGCCTCCACCTCAGCCTCCATCTCAGCCCTCACCTCAGCCCTCACCTCAGCCCCCACCTCAGCCCTCACCTCAGTCTCCACCTCAGTCTCCACCTCAGCCTCCATCTCAGCTCTCACCTCAGCCCTCACCTCATCCCTCACCTCAGCCCTCACCTCAGCCCCCACCTCAGCCTCCACCTCAGCCTCTACCTCATCTCTCACCTCAGCCCCCACCTCAGCCTCCACCTCAGCCTCCACCTCATCCCTCACCTCAGCATTGGCGATCCCTGACGTCACTGGACAGTAGCTCCGAGACTACTGACCTGTGCTCAGGACACTTTATTCCCATGGGAGATGCAGCCATCGAACACAGGGCCTGTGGTAGGAATGTGCCGACAGTCCTTACACAGGCTGGTCACTGTGCCAGGAGCAGGTGGAGGAGGCTACGTTTGGGTTCCCCTGTGTTCTGTGGAGTTGAAAACAATGTGCATCAAACCAGCTTACCTTTGGAGCTATTTTTGCCAAATCTCCAAGTAGAGAATTTTTTTCCCCTCAGGAAAGGTCCTTGACCATGTCTGTGTATGACAAGGGACTGTTTGTGTGTTCACTCATCCATGAATTTATTCATTCACTCACCCATCCAACTATCATCCTTCTGTCCATCAACCATCTACCACCTGTTCATCCTTCTAACAATCATCCATCCACCATCTGCTAACCCAGGGGACCATCCTTCATCAACCCATTTGTCATCCATCCATCCACCCACCCATCCATCCATCCATCCATCCACCCACCCACCCATCCATCCATCCATCCATCCATCCATCCATCCATCCATCCATCCTAAATCAATCATCTGTTCACCATCATCCATCTGGGGCCGGAAGTGTGAAGTCCAGAAGTGGCAGGACTGTAACCTGTCTTTAGGGGAAGTCCTTTTCTCCCTGTGAGGTGAGAGCTTGTGGCCTCTCATCTGACCTCTGCCTCTATTGTCCCTGGTCCTTCTCTGGAGTTGCTGTGACCACCCCACTGTCTTCTCCCATGAACACTTGCTACTGGAGTTGGGGGTCACCCCGAGCCTAGGTGGCCTCTCATTGGAACTCTTACCTCCTTGCATCGATTGAAATCCTATTTCCAGATGAATTTGCAATCCCAGAGGCCAGGGTCTGGCACATGGAACGCTGTTCATCATACCACAATAGTCTTGGACGGTCCCTGAGGGAGGACGTGTGCGAAGGACATTGCTGACATTCAGTTGTCTCTGGTACAGGCAGCAGCTCACAAACCCACACTTGCAACGAGAAAGCCAGATCTGGTTCTGTCGACCACCCGGATGTGCGTCCACGTCACGGAGGAAGTGCCTTCAAACATCTCTGGGGTCAGATAGTTGGGTGCAGATTGAGCACACCTTGACAGACCTCAGAGTTTCCTCTGGCCTCAGAGCACCCTGGGTTGCCATAGCAGGGAAGACACATGGGACCTTTCTCTAGTGGACTCCGAGCATGGACATTCTAGAATCTGTGGCATGTCTCCTCTTGCACAGTTGGAATCCCTGGATGGCAGTAGTGAGCCCTGGTCTCAATAGCAAGTCTTTGAGGTGACACTTCAATCTTAGCAGGAGCCATGGGTGGTAAATGTGCAAATTATCAACATGACCTGCTTGCTTCCCTCCAAAGCTCAACTTTTTCTTTGAATTTTAACAACTAGAAAGATTAGATCCGTTTCTTAACACCAGGCCAATAGGTCATCACTGTTTTTTTTTTTTTTTTTTTTTTTTTTTTTTTTTTTTTTTTTTTTTTTTTTTTTTTTTTTTTTTTTTTTTTTT
>NW_026068038.1:1648072-1742196 GCF_014885135.2 Alexandromys fortis | reverse complement strand
TTTTTTTTTTTTTTTTTTTTTTTTTTTTTTTTTTTTTTTTTTTTTTTTTTTTTTTGCTGAGGGCTTTCTTCAGAGATGAAGCTAAGACAGCATGACATTATGACCCCAGCTGATAAGAGGAGAATTTTCCTCTGAAATTTAGAACACATTGCAACCTTGAGACTACTTCAGATATCAACACATTTGAGCGTGTATTTTAAGGAAAAGAGCCCCGAGGTAAGTGACTTTCTAGAAGGCCCACCCTTGACAAGACCTCAGGCTCTGGACTCTCGGCCTTCTCCACCACCCCTCCTGCCGACATCTGTTTTATCTTTATGGCTGATGTGTGTCAGGCTGCATGATGGATTGGACCGCATGTCAGCCCGTCAGTCACCAGGCAGCCATGTGGTCACAAATGGAGACTCCAGTTGGGCCATGTGATATTTCTGAGTTAATTTACCGTATCTGGCCACCCCCTCTGTCCACTGAGTGGGAAAGCCATTTGTGAGGGGTCAGTTACTTGGCAGGTACCATGGTGGACATCTAAAAAAGCCCAGCTGATGGGAAGACATCTTTAGGTAGCACAACCCCAGGCCTGTCGCTTCTGCGGTTATTGTGGGTTTTATTTTATCAACTTGAACAGCGGGATGCTCTGTTGTATATGATGTCTAGAGCTCTGGCCTGGGATCATCTGAGACCTGTCCCCTCTCCGCTCACGCATCCATGGGTTTGTATTGATAATACTTCATATTCTATGCCCTGTGAATGTGTGGTATGGTCCCTGCAGCACTAATTCGCACACTGAAGCCCTAACGTCCCAGGGTGCCATGCTAGGGCAATGCTGCCTTCAAGTGATGACCACTCTAAGTGAGTCAGAAGGATTGACCCTTTGGTGGGATTAGTGTCCTTATAAGAAAGGAGGCAGGGAGCCTGTCTGTCTCGGGGAGCTACAAGGAAGGTACGAAGGCTCAGCAAGTTGGTGGCCATCCTCAAGGCAGGAGGAGCCCTCACTGGAGCCTGACAATGCTGGTAGCCAGAGGGGCTTCCACCCTTCAGGCTGTGGGAAAATAAACAACTGTCACTGAAGGTCATCCATTCCGGTGGTCACAGTAGCCGAGACCGTTCACTTACACAAAGAAGAAGCAAACTCAACCGTCTAGGTGTGGGGGTGTTTCTCGATGCAGCTGCCTGTGCACCCGAGATGGCGAGGGTTATTCAAACATACATTGTGCATACGTCCCACTCCAGATAGTGCGCACGCGCGTGCACGCACACGCGCGCGCGCACACACACACACACACACACACACACACACACACACACAGAGAGAGAGAGAGAGAGAGAGAGAGAGAGAGAGAGAGAGAGAGAGAGACTAGAGGCATCAGTCTATTTTGTACATGGTTCCCCATGTAAGGTTTTTTTTGTTTGTTTGTTTTTATGGCCTTGGGCAGAGTGCAAGGGCCACTTGCACACCACAGGTCCTCACTCCTAGTCTGCACCCCATGACTCTGATGGACACCAGGTGAAGTGGTGCTCGTACATTCAGCACGTTCTGCAGTGACTAGTATCAGAGAACCCCATCTCAATTCAGGCCGGGATTTGGAAACACACGGTCTCAAGCTTCACCTTCAGGGGTCCAGAGTGGTGAGCCACCAGCCTGAGGACCTGGCAGAGTATCCCGGCCCTCCTCCTCCCGGGCTGCGATCTGACTGGATGGGTGACTGCTGCCTGTCCAATCAGATCCCAGGTGGAGGCTCTGAGGCTGGTGAGAGGTGAGCCAGCAGATGCTTCTGCTAAGTGTCCACCAGCATCGGAGTCCAGCCTGGCCATTCATTTTGTGGTCCAGGTACATCCCTGGATTTCACAGCCCCTGTCAAGGCTGATTTCCCGTCACTGGTGGCAGCCTCCTGCCAGACACGCTTTTCTCCCAGCTGTAAAGAAGACACAGAGAAATTAGCAAAGCCCTGCAAGTCCATTTGTCTTCTCCACGGTCATTCAAATGTCAGCTCAACCACCAGTCTCCAAGGAGGGCGAGGGAAGGGCAGTAGGTGTGTGCTTGGGAGAGGTGTGTTTGTGACAAGAGCAAGCGTGACTTTGCTCTTCACGGTCTGAGGGCATCTCTGATGCTCTGACGTGTCTCTGTGGCCTACAGTTCATCGGTTGTTATGCTGTAATAGCCTCAGAACGCCACAGGTTGAAAGAGTTGCCTTCTGTGAGCAGATTCAGAGTTTCTAAGAGAAAAAGGGCTTTGTGTTTCTCCACGACCACAGCGCCTGACTCCACAGACACATGCCTTAAATAGTTGTTGGGTTGGTGTGAGTCTGAAAGTGTCCGGTGGGAGCTGGCGGCTGTGAGCTCTCAGCTTGGAAATAAGCTCAACTTCCGGGGTCGATTTTCCTCTATGAGAACTGCTGGGTGGAGGTAAAGGATGAAGGCAGGGGTTAGAGGGGCCCAGGTTCATCCTCGCTCTGCCCTTGGACCAGTTGAAAAGGCCTGAGCCTCAGTTGCAAAGAGGCAGGTATGTTGCTGCAAGCCTAGGATGGGGGAAGAGAAGGAGGAGGAGGTAGGAGGATCTGTTTGAAGTCCTCAACTACACAGTGAGTTCAAGACCAGCCTGGTCCACACCAGACCCTTTTTATTAAAAAAATAAAAGAAAAGAAAAAGAAAACAAGAAATAAAAAAGATAAAAAGAAAAAAGAAAGCAAAAATGGAAGGATCTCACAAATGTATAGCTATTTGTCAAAGTTTTCCACATGGAGGTGCCAAATACACTAGTTGTAAACATTTTTTTTTCATCAGTTCCACTTTTTAGCTTGTACCTGCAGGTATGCTGGATGGGAAAATGTCCCCCTCAAATGCCCACATCAGGTCCCTAGAAACCGTCAGTGTGACCTTATCAGAGCAAGGGTGGGTATGATGTAAGCATCTTGGGGTGAGAGCATCCTGGGGGTCCCTGGCATCCCGAGTCTATCGAGGAGCCTCCGTGAGAGAGCAAAGGGCAGAGGGGACTTGGGACACATGCACAGACAAGACCAGGTGGAGACACAAGCAGGCAGAGTCCAGAGAAGAGCAGCTGGAGGCAAGAGGCAAGTAGAGTCTCTAGAAGCTGGAGCGGACAGGAGCTTTCTTGCACCTCCAGATGGAGAGTGGCCAATGGCCATCTTGGTCCCATACTCAAGGACTGTTTCTCTCTGGAGCCCTGGGGCAATGAATTTCTGACCACGAGAGGTCGGAGACAGAGCCCAGTCAGGTCTGGAGCAAAGGGAAGTCAGTTTCTCTAGACGCTGAACTCTGAAAAGCCACACCTGATCCCCGCCATAGGTCAATGCTTGCTTTTGATGAGGAGACAATTCAGGGAAGCATCATTATCCCAAACATCAGTTCCAGGCTGGTGGTCTAGATGCAGGGTCCTGGTCCCTCTACTCCTCTCTATCGGCAGCTGCTGCAGTTTGCACCTGGGCCCCTCTGGGGTACCTCTCCTGCCCTGTACCCCAGATTAGAATCAGCAGCCTCTCTTCTCTGCGGGCTCCCCGGGGCACCGGGAGGGAAGTCCGGGTCTTGCTTTCCAATCAGATAAAGCAGTAGCAGTCACAGATGCCTCTACTTCTTGGGGGCACTTTGGGGTTCAGTTTCACAGCTGGACACACTCCTAACAACCCTGTCTCCACAGAGAGGGCCAAGGGAGGGCAGGCAGGGGCTGGGAGGAGATTTATTGCATTGCTGGGGGGCTCTGACAGGCCTCGGGAGTAAGATGTCATGGTCCACGGGAGTTGGGGTGGGGCTGGGGACAGGGGCTCACCTTGGACATAAATCAGAGGATCACAACTGAGGCAGCCCTCAGCATAACCTCTGCCTGGGCCTCCACCACCCTGCGGAGTGAGTACTGCCTTCGCTGGGTGCTGCAGTAGCCCACGGCATAACCGTCATGTTTGCCGGGTCCAGTGGGTTCCATTTGCGAGCTTTTGATGAGGAAGTGGAGGCTGCACCAGGAGCATCGTGAATCAACGACAGATCTGGGAGTCCAGCATGGGTCGGGTCTATCTCCCTGTGAGTGGGGCTGCTCTCGACACTGTTGAGAGACGCTGATCTCACTGTGGTATGACACAGCCATTAATCCCTCCTTCCTTTCTTCCCAGTCCTGGCTGCTGTGCTCCGCGGAGTAAAGGAACCTAGTCACACGAGTCCCAAGGGATCCTCCTGGAAGAAAGGGGAGGGACTATTCCCATGCCGCTCAGGATGTGAGGTTAAAACCAAGCTGATGCTTACAGGGTCCAAACTCAGATACCCCAGTCCCCAAGGCCATCCCTGTGATCTGCAAACAGATTCTACCCTGTCCCTTGTCCCAGGCAGTGGCCAAGTCCTTGATAGATTCTCCCTAGCATCCTCAGAGACCTCACCTGCCCATTCCTGGGCCCCAGGATTCTGGCTAGAGAACCATAAGAGCCATTTTCTCTTTCTCATCCCAGGTTGGGTGGCTTGGGTGCCACAGCCCTGGGAACTGGGTGGTTTGGTTATGCCTGTCTTCCAGCCTAGGGAGGGCTGGTGCTCACTTGCAGAAGAGAGCCTGGGGGCTGCCCAAGGCAGAGTAGGATGGGAAAACTCGTCAGCCAGAGGCCCCGTGCAGTCCAGTTACACCACCTGCCACAGGACACGGATTCTTCACTAGGTATAACTTGGTTTCAGGGGGCTATGGGTAGCAATCCACTCTGTTTCCTGTAGGATATGGGGAAGTGGATGCGGGATCTTCATGCCTCCTGAGTCACCCTTCTGGTGTCTCATCACAGAAGGGTCTTTGCTACCGAGAATAGGTGAAGCAGGAGTGGCCAGCCTGTTGGCTTTCCTGGGCCACAGTGGACAAAACATTGTCTTGGTCCAGACCTTAAATTTAAGGGCTGTCCAATCTGTGGTTCGTGGGTCTCATGCATGTGTTTGCATGACACTGTGATGTTACATCCAAAACAAAACTCACGCTTGAGGAATAGGTTAATGAGTTACAAAAACACAAGCAATCTCATTGTGTTCTGAGTGTATGATTCTGCATGGGGCTATATTCATAGCTTCCTGAACTGCCTGTGGCCTCTGGGCCACAGCTTGCACACTGACCATTGGGGGGAAAACCATTACTATGATATCTTAGATTATCCTGCTGACCTCTTAAACTCAGTGACAAGTGTCTTTAAGAAAGAGGCGGGGCGGGGAAGGGATGGGGGAAGACAAAGCAGAGGTGAGAGTAATGGAACCATAAGCCAAGGGTACCTGGAGTCCCTAGGAGTTGGAGGAGGCAAGAAAGATCACCCCTGTCCCTAGCCGAAGGCCGTAGTGGGAACACAGCCCTGCAGATGCTCTGATTTTAGAAACTCTCTATCACTTTTTGTGACAAGCAGTTGCTTAGGAAGCTTGCCTGTGTTTGGTTCCCAGGGCTCCTGGGTGTTTCTCTCACTTCTGCGGTAATTTACAAATCACACAGCTAGGTAGGATGCGGACCCCCGTCAGTCTGGAGTCTGCAAAGATGGAGGGAGTTGCTGAGAACTCAGGCAGCTTCACATTCCTGCAGGGAGGGCAGCGGGGGTGGAGAGGGGGCTATGGAGAGCAGATTTCCTTGTAATCAAATCCAGAAGCTGCCTGGTGAACCTCAGTCCAAGAGCCCTCAGGGTGCAGGCGTGGGCAGTGACACGGTGGGGCTGATCCGTCCGAGCAGGCAGATTCCTGGGGTTTGACCGCCCGGTGATTCTGGGAGAGGAACGCAGGCGCAGGCGAGACTTTTGAGGGTGTCACTCAGGCAGCTTGGCTCTGTCTTCAAGACAGGTCCAGCAGCTGGTCCCTGTCACCTCCTCGTTCTCTCTAATTACCTTGGTGCTGGGATAACTCCTGGGGGCTTTTCTGGGAGCAGAGTTGTCCTGAAGCCTTCCCACGAAGGCTGGGGAGGCTGGGAGCTGCCTTACAGGCCACTGTAGGAGGGGGGTGCAGCCATGAATCCTCATCTAAGTCTGTCAAGCCCCACGGTGTCCCCTGACACTCTGGGACAGGCTCCCACTGCTGTAACCACTGTGGTAAGCCTTGCGTGGATGGGAATGCGCAAGGCCACAAGCGACACCTGGGCTGAGCCCAGAGCCCACTCCAAATGGCCTTGGGGATCTGGCAAGTCTTTTGCCCTCTGGGACCCCCCATTTCTCCATCTTAGGGTACTCACATAGCAGACAAACAGGGGAATGGGAGATAGTTCACCGGGTGAAGCACTTGCTTTGCAAGAATGAGCCCCCACCACCCCGCCCATGCTTCAGATCTGCAGAACTCCCATGAAAAGCCAGTTACGGTGGAACATGCCTGCCACCCTGTCTCTGGTGAGCTGAGTGGCAGATAGACAGAGCCCTAGGAGGTCATGGCCAACTAGCCTGGCCTACTCAGCAAAGTCCCGGGCCAGTGGGCAAGCCTGTCTCAAGCAGATGGTGGAAGGTAGTAAGGACGGACACCTGAGGTTTCCCTGCGACCTCCTCATGTGCACTGTGGAGATGTGTACAAGCACATAGGAAGACATACACACACAGACACACTTGTGTGCACCCACGTGTACACAGACATGCACAATCAGAGTCTGTATGTGAAAGAAGAGGTATGACAGACTCCTCATGTGCACTGTGGAGATGTGTAATGGCACATAGGAAGACATACATACACAGACACACAGACACATACATACATGTACACACACTTGTGTGCATCCACGTATACACAGACATACATAATCAGAGTCTGTATTTGAGAGAAGAGCTATGGCAGACTGAATGGAACCTGTTAGCTGGGCATTGCATCTGGCTCAGCCACACACCCTTTGGGGACTGTGAGTGTCACCTGGCCTCAACCGACTTCAGTCAATGGAAGGCAGACCGTAGGAGGATCCATGGGCTGTGGTGGAGGGCCAGGCTGACAGCTGTGCTCCACAGAGTGTGAGGAAGGAAGGATGCCCAGTGTATACGACCACAAACTCTGCATCTGAGGAGACTGCAGTGTGCTAGCAGACTGCGTGATTTGGACATGTGGCCATTGAGCCCCTCCCCTAAGGTTTTGCATTCAAACGGAAAAGCAAGCTTGAGGCATTCATTGTGCGGAGGCAGGAGTTGTCCTGTAACTTCTACATCTCGGGGCGCATCACAGACGGATGGAATGGGAAGCCCTTACTTTCTGTCTTTCAGATGTTAGATGTGCTTTACAGACATCAGAAGGCTGCATTCTCACCTCGGTTTGCAGGCAAGGACAGTGGGAAGTTGTTCCGCCCAGGGACAGCAACAGGAGGGCACAGAGGGGTCTAGACAGGGAAGGTTTGTATCCAGGGTCTGTGTTCCAACTCAACTAGAAAAGGGGAAACAGCTACAAATACTTGTGGATAGTTGCAACACACCTGTACACACACACACAATGCACACTTTCACACACACTCGCACACATACACACAGTCACACACACATACACATATACTTGCACACATGCGCATCCTCACACATGCATACCCACATGCACACACTCACACACATGCACTCGCATGCATGCACCACACACACACACACTCGCACGCATGTACAGTCTGCACGTTTGCATGCACAGTACATGTACAGTCTGCATGTTTGCATGCACAGTGTGCAATCTCTAACTGAAATGCCGTGATTCACTGTGGTAACTGCGGAGTTCTGTGGGAAGCAGGTGTGAGCTAAGAAGCTGATCCATTTCACGGCAGCCACCTGCACCCACTTGACCCGGAAGTGCTCTTTCTGTTTTCCGCAGCGACTGCAGTCAGGTCAGGCACCATTCGTGTGAGCTCCAGGGCTGGAGCTGGCGTGTGCTATGTCAACAGTGGGCAGTGGTCTCAGGTGACTGAGGTAGCAGAAGGTGGAGAGTCTACAGAGCTCCATGTCAAGGAATATGCGCACCCACCAGGGACAGGGACCCTGCAGAGGCAACGCTGCTGTCAGTGGAGCGTGGACTCTGCACTATGTCTTTAAGGTGCTGAGTTGAGCACCAGAGAATTGATGAGGGCAAACGCTCACAGGAAGCCCTTGAAGGTCTGGGGAAGCCTGCCCGTGGTGAGAGACGGAGCTCAGAGCCTCTGGGGCAGTGCTTCTCGACCTGGGGGTCGAACGACCCCTTTATGGAGGTTGTACAGCAGACATCCTGCATATCAGATATTTACTTTACGATTCATAACAGTAGAAAAATTACAGTCATGAGGTAGCAATGAAAATACTTTTACGTTTCGGGATCACCTCAACATGAGGAACTGCATTAAGAAGTCTTAGCCACCAGGAGGTTGAGAACCACCGCTCTCGGGGCTGGGTAGGGGTTCTGGGGGAGGGATGTGTGATCTGCTACTTTCCTGTACTAGGAAATTTTAAATGAAAAATTCTTTTAGATTTATTTATCGCATGTGTGTGATTGTTTTACCTTCATGCATGTATGTGTATGTGTGCCCTGTGCATGGCTGATGCCTGCAAAGGTTAGAACACTGGATGACCCGGAGCTGGGGTTAGAGAAGACTGCAGGTGCTGGGAACTGAACCTCGGTCTTCTGGAAGAGCAGGCAATGCTCTTAACTGTGGTGCCATCTCTCCAACCCCACTTTTTTTTTATCTTTAATTTTGTATGTATGTATGCATGTATGGATATGGTGTATGCATGCGTTCATACGGGTGTGTCCTTGATTATAAGCAGGTGACACCGCACCTGACTTTTTTTTTTTTTTTTTTTAATATGAGTGCTGGGGATGGAACTCAGGTCCTTGTGCTATGCAACAAACATTTTACCAATGGAGCCTCTCCCCAGCCCAGCATAGAAGATTGGCTGTTCATCCTTCAGTTAGACCCAAGCACCCTGTTCCAGGCAGCCTTGGAGGGGCTGACCTGCTCTTCCTCTCTTGGGTGGGGGGTTAAGTCCCAGATCCCTACTTTCCCAGCTTTCCCGTTCTTTACCAGACTTCCGCTCTCAGCTGAGGGTGGTGATAAATCTTCCCACGGCAGCTTAGCCCCCTTGCAGCCTCAATGGGGATGTGGTATGATGGCTACTATTGGCTCTCCAAAGCTGCTGAGGCAGGGGAGGGTGGGTCTGAAGTCCCAAATCTGGCTCTCATGGAGAAATAAACAGGCCAAGAGCTGGAGTCAAGGCTATGAATTGAGGGTTGGGCCCAGCTGGCTCCAGTGCTGAGTGTGGTCTTATACTGGAGGCCCGGGCCAAGCGGTGGAGTCTGGTGAATCTGGCTGGCCATATGGGGAGAGGCCTGGTACGGCTGGAGCTCAGGGTCGGGAGGTGGATCTGGCTGCTGGGGCCTTCAGTTCACTTCTGTCTCCATCTGCCCCCAAAGAGGACCTTACGAGTGAAGGCTTCAGGTGGCCAGACTCAGCCAGGGTTTGATGTAACAATTACCACCAGTCGAGGTGTCAGCTTTGAAGGAGTCTGTGGTCCCCAGCATCAGAACTGTGCACCAGGACAGTTTTCCAGAGGAGGGGATGGTGTCACAGAAGGTGAGGTGTGTTGGGAGCAATGAGACCCCAGATCCTGAATTTCTTGTAAACAACTTGTTTTCCCCTGATCTGAGTGCCTACAGCTGTTCTGAGCACAAGACCTTCAGGAGCTCCTAATGGCAGGAGAGTGGTTTCTGGTGGGTTTGGCTGGGGCGTGGCTCTCTCTATATAATCTGCCCCTGGACACAATAAAGGAGCATTCTTGGGGCTTATGGTATCAGTGTTAAAAGGTCTGCATGTGGGTCTGTCTCTGTGTGTGTTTCCTCAACCTTCAGCCCCTTGCCCAAAGCTCGCAAACTGGGTTCTAGCGCACAGAGCGCAGACACAGGGGTGCGGTATGCGGCAGAGATGCCCTCTGGGACTGAGTAGAAAGCCAGGTCTGGTTGGTTTCCGTTGAACACAGGAGCGTGTGTCTATACCGCTGGGCCATGGCTGCTTTGGGGCATGTTTTCCCGGACAAGAGCATCAGGAGGCCTGTGGCCAGACATAATCTGGGCCGACAGGACCGACTTTGAGGGTGCTTCTGCTCCCCTCCTTCTGTGGAGCACTGCAGGTGGAATCTCAATCCTGGTGCGTGGATGAGGAGCCTCTGTGATGAGGAGGGGGAGGAGGAAAAGGAGAGGGAGGAGGGGGAGGAGGAGAGGGAGAAGGGGGGATAGGAGAAGAAGAAGGGGGAGAAGAGAGGGAGAAGGAGGAGGAGGAGAGAGATGAGAGGGAAGGGGAGATCCATGATGGGGCCTGGCTTGGGCTCGGGGTAGGAGAGAAGCCCATGGAGCTGTAGGTCCTGCAGAATCCCCCAGTCTACCTGTCTCTTGCCCTGCTTCTCCCTTCTCTTTCCCAGAAGTCTGTGTGGTTCATGCAGGGAAGAAGGCTGTGGCTATCAGCTTGACTAGCCACCACCTCTCTCCTTTGTGGTCACCCTTCCTGGCCTCTTGATGTTTCCTGTAATGTGTCTGAGGGGAAGTCATGGTGCCCACTGTGTTCTTGTGGGCAGAGAACTCACAGGATGTGGAGTAAGCTGCACTGCTCCCATGGAGAGCAAAGCTGAGGACTCTGCTGTGTGGGGCCAAGTCTGAGGAGCAGAGCTGGTCCCCAAGTCCCCAGCCTGTGAGAGATTTACTCAAGGTCTCTCCTCTCTCAGGCTACTGAGGGATGGAGCTGTAGCTGAGGTCACTGCAAGTTCCCTGTCTTCTGGGCAGAAAGAACAGCAACTATGAAGCCTCTGAGCAGCTGCTTCCCTCTCTGTACATGGAAGTGCTGGATAATTCCTTATGCTCAACAGCCTGGGCGATTCTAACTAGGGGAAGTAGTGACAGGCATGTCACGCTCCTGCTAGGGCCTCCACGGTTCCCTTGCCATGACAGTCACTTAGGGATGCACAGAGATGAGCCTGAACAGGTGTGGGGAGGCAGGTGTCCTGTGCTGACTCAGGCTCAGTCAAGCTGGAACCCGAACATGGGGACATCTGTTGCCCAAAGATACCCTTTTCTCCCAATGGCAGAGTTATGAATAGCTCTCGGCACAAAATAGAGCCTTCCATACTTCACTTGTCAGTAATGGTGTCCTTTCAGGAAGTCTGCACCCAAATTTAAAAGGTCAGGTTGGTTCAAGGCTATTGTGACAGGTTCAGAGACCCTGGATGGGGTGACCAGAGGAGCCAGGCTTACAGGGGTAGATCACATTTGTTTCTGAGGAAAACCCACCCACACTGGTATGGTTTTAGATATAGCTGTCAGCCGTGGGGGCCTGTGAGACCACGGTGACCCAATCTACCTGCTGCCCACCATGGGGCTGAGTCTAAGACTGCAGAGCCCTTGAACTGACTATAGGCTAGCGAGTCATTCCTTTCCCCACGGCCTGGTGCCTGTGTCTCAAAATTACCTCATTTCTGGTCCCATGGCTGCTCACCTCTTTGCTCCTCTCAGTGTCTGTCGGGACTTGGTCCCTCCCTGAAGGTTTGTTGTGAGCTCATGCCCTCCAAGGGAGGAATATCTCCAAGGCAGTTCATAACTGTAGTTGATCCCTATAGGTAGGAAGGAGAAGGAAGCCTTTAGAACCAGCATCCGACCCGTGCTTGCTCCTCCTAGGTGTGGGAACCTGACTCTATGAGGGTGTGCGATACTGTTCAGATTAGAGATACTTTAGGGGCTGTAGAGACAGCTCCAGAGTTAAGAGCGCTTGTTGGTCTTCAAGAAGACTGGCATTCAGTTCCCAACACCCATGTTGGGCAGTTCACAATGCCTGTAACTATAGCTCTAGGGGAATGGCCTCCCTCTTCTGGCCTCCAAGAGTATTGCATGCACATGGTACATATACCTACACACACACACACACACGTATGTGTATGTGCATGTGCATGCCATAAGCAAATAAATAATAAATCTTTCAGATTAAAGATAATGTATTTTTCCCTACAGAGAGGGAATACATGCTCATTAAAATTTTTTGGACATTGCAGAATGGTCTAAAGAAAAAAAGTGAGTGGATCTCACAGTCCTACCCACTAATGAGTCAACATCTGTCTCTTCAGACCTTCATATGTGCCCACCATTATTTATGCCATTATGTGTGTGTGTATGCATGCATTTTCAAAAGAGGCTCAGACTACATAAGCCCCATGTTGCTGATTTCTGTGGCCTTTCTACCCCTCCTTCTCAGACCCCCTTTGCATTCAGAGAACCACAACCAGGAGGATTCTGGGAGCAGTGGTGGGGGAGGGGCAGCAGCAGGACAATGGGGCCCTGTGTTGAAGGTGGGTACAGCCTGCTGGCCCCTCTGGCTGGAGAGCCAGAGGGTAGCTCTGTGCAGAGTCAGCAATCCACTGGGCGGCAGGTCTCATTAAGAGGGGCTACATCGGGCGGCTGGCTCGGCATCAGAGGCTCATTGCCTGTGGCTGTTTTGCTCAGGAAGCTGGGGACATGTGTCCTGGTGGAGAACAACCAGGGCACCAAGGTGCCGCAGGCCCTCCCCCAGCCCCTGGCCTTTATCAGTTTCCGCCTCTCTCTGGCTGCAAACAAAAGGCCGGGTACCTGGGGCTGAGGAGACACCACCACACAGGATGTTCCCAGCTTCACATATTTCCTCCCTGTCTGACTGATATGTCCTAGAGAAAGCAGCACTGGGATTCTCCAGGGAGAGCAGGGCTGTAACAACTCCAAAACACAGTAATAACAAAGCCATAAATCTGGGCCTGCCTCGGCAGCTCTTGGCCTAGGGCATCCAGCCCGGTCCACATCGCGTGGCAGTGGAGGTCAGAATCCTATGGCCAGAATGCCACGAGAAGCCATATTTTCCACATTTAGGCCAACCTGGCTTTGGTCAGGTACATGAGCATACATATGGCATGCCCTCCTGTGTGGTTGCCAGGCAACCTGAGGACCAGGTGTGTAAATAGCCCAACAGCCTGTTTGCTTCCTCCCTCAGAGAAGCAAGATGTACAACCCAACCATGCTGGAGTGTTCCTCTGCAAAATCACTTGTGTGCAGGCTGAATGTTGGTATAGGGGATGTCTATCAGGTGTGCCATGTGCTGTCAGAGGTGGTATGGACTTGCCGTGGTGGTCCCTGTTCCTGCCTCTAGTCCTCACACCTGTTGAGAGCTGGCAGCTAAGGAGTGGCTGAGGGTCTGTCCATTCCTTATACTCAAGCTTCTCTTAGTTCTTCACACAGAAACATTTTATATAGGGAGGCAGCCTTACAGTGAGTGGAGATGCAGAACAGGAGAGTGAGGCACTGGGTTGGGGGTGGGTGCTGGAGCCAGTGATTATATGAACTGGGATGAGAGGAGAGAGATAGGGTAGTGGTGATGATGTTGGTATTGGTGGTGATGGTGGTGATGATGTTGGTATTGGTGGTGATGGTGGTGATGATGTTGGTATTGGTGGTGATGATGTTGGTATTGGTGGTGATGATGTTGGTATTGGTGGTGATGGTGGTGATGATGTTGGTATTGGTGGTGATGGTGGTGATGATGTTGGTATTGGTGGTGCTGGACTCAGGATCAGCTGGTGTGAGATCTGAAGGCACACACCTTTATCACGGGGATCTCCAGGAGACAGGGCGTTTTCAGGAATAGAAGAGAGCACTCTGTTCCCCATGTCACTCTGCCCACTGAAGAGTGTGTCTCAGAGATCCCTTCAGGCTGGGTACAAGCAAGAAAGAGGGAAGAAGACACACCTGTGTGGCTAAATTCTGGGAATTCACTTTTACTGAACTGGAGGGGTAGCCAGAGCCTTCCAGTTGAACTCTGCAGCTAGGACATGGGCAGCCTACACTGATGTAAGTGACATGGACTTTGGGAACCAGGGTTCCAGAACTTTCTCTCTTCATTCCCATGACTTTGGAAACATATCTATCTATCTCAGTTCTCCTTCTATTTACCCCTGTCATGGACCCCTCCTTACTAGCAGACAGACTTAGGCAACCCCTGCCCAAGGTCTCCCACCACAACTAAGCTCACAGGTACATGTAATCTTCCACATGACAGATCTGGAAACTGAGGCTTGAGAGAGAAGGGGTACATGATAGGGCCTGATGCCACAAGGGTTCTGGAGCCTGGGTTCAAGGCTGAGGGTCCCCCTTCTCTTCTTCCTGTGTGATCACCTATGGCTCCCAAGCCCAATATCATCCCCTCTGTGACAGCACTATGTGGTAAATGTTATCTAGTACATAGCATTACATAGCATATCATATGCTATATACTATATAACATACCATGTGCTTCGTGATGTATGCATCCTGTGCAATATTCATGTTGTATACAAGGGATGCAGCAGCATAACACACATGGACTATGTGAGTTGAATTCAGAAAATGTTCTGAGGGGTTATAGATGCCTGAATGAGCTATGAATCCAGATGGGGCCATAATGGCCACATTTAGGTGTTCTTAAAGAAACATCTGGCTCTGGGAAATAAGCGACCTCTTCTAAAAGTGACTTTTGAAAGGCTTCGAAAGACAACGGCCACCTCAGGGTAAGGAGGGCCAGCAGGAGACTGCCCTTTGCCTTTCATTCAGAACCATGGCAGGAAATATTCACCACACACTGCCCACTTTGGGAGCTCTACACAGTGGGATGGAGGATCTAAGACCCCTTTGCCATGACAGGGCATCATCGGGAGCACCTGCACATGGTGGCAGGGAGATGGCAGGATATGCAAGGGGTCACCAGCAGGGAATTAGGGCTCCCCCAGCTCTGGCTCCATCAGTCCTGGACGGACTCCAGGCTGCTGCCGAGACGGAACACTTCTGAGCATGCTCCGCTCATTCTGTGGAGTTAGGAAGGAAGGACTCCAGACATAATTAGAAGCATTTCAGAAGAGTGGAAAGTTCTCAGGAAGCATATTATCATCAGCTCTGCCCCCCCCCTGCCTCCCCGGAGACAGGGAGCGAGCTCATATGTGTGCACTGCATGCTTGTGAGTGTCCATCTTCCTGTGAGATCCTTCTCAAGCGCAGAGACAGGTTCCCTGCCTTCCTGCTGCATAGAAGAGAATCAGAGCTGATCATCCCTGGAGGAGATGGTTCCTGGCTGAAGAAGCTCTGGGGACGGCAATCCGGAAACTACGCTCATTACTCAGTTCCTCAGTTTCCCCATCTGCAGAGCAGAGAGGAGATGCCGCTTGGGAGCATCTCCAGGTTCTAAGATTCTTTTTTTTTTTTTTTTTTTTTTTTTTGATTTTCGAGACAGGGTTTCTCTGTAACTTTTGGTTCCTGTCCTGGAACTAGCTCTTGTAGACCAGGCTGGCCTCGAACTCACAGAGATCCACCTGCTTCTGCCTCCCAAGTGCTGGGATTAAAGGTGTGCACCACCACCGCCCGGCCATCTAAGATGCTTTAATCAGAGAAAATCCAGGGTATGATTCCAGGGACCAGAGCAGGGCTCTATAGTTGGTATCTGGGTCTTCATGTCCATTGTACCCCTTCCAGGTGGTTCAGCCTTCAGAAGGCAGCCCTTCCCTGCCACATGGGTCATGTGTCTTCAGGGGATGTGGCTATAACCTGCTATCCCTGGGCCCCTAGCATCTACAAGGAGGAAATAGGGCCCTGACTTTGGAGGCTAAACTGTCGCTACTATTTACTATAATCCAGGTATTTGTGCCCTCTGTGACTCAGTTTCCCAAAGTGAGGACAGCAAGCTCAAGAGGCCCCTCTTGAGCTCCACAAGTGGGAAAATTTGAATGTCTCCTCTTCATGTGTGTGTGTGTATGAGTGCATGTGTGTACACACATTGGTTATGGAGAGTCCAGAGAGCAACCTCAGGTGTTTCTAACCACCCTTACCTAATTTTTTGGAGATAAGGCTTCTCACTGGCCTGGAACCTTCTAGACCTGCTGGCTAGCAAAGTCCAGGGATCTTTCTGCCTCCCTAGTGCTGGGAGTCCCAGTGAGTGCCACCACCATGCCCGACTATTTTACATGGGCCCTAGGTTTTGAACCCAGGTCCTCAAACTTAGAAGGCAAGGACTTTACTGACTGAGCCATCATCCCCAGCCTCTGCTTATCTCTTCTCCATAGAGAATCAACCAGCTTTATATTGAGGCATCCCAGAGCTCAGGCAGGGAACACAGATAGTGACCAGGTCTGTGATGAGTGGGCTGGAAGCTTCTGCATGGGGCTTGGTGACTACTTGGTTCCTTTCCACAACCCAGTTAAGAGAATAGAAAATGCTCATTTTTGAAGAAACCCTGGAGGTTGAAAGAGCTAATCATCCAAATAAATCATGTCAAAACATTTCATGAGTACGTACCTGTTGTACTCAGGAAACTGAGGCTGGTGGATCATGAGTTCAAGGCCAGCCTGGGCTATGTAACAAGGTCCTGTCTGAAAACCGAGCAGAACACGTTAAATGTGATCTTCCTTCTGCAGTGTGGGGGACATGCTTGTAGTGTTTACCACCTCCAAAGCCATGTCACCAGCCAGCATGTCTTTCACTTCCATCAGCATAGCTTTTCAAAGTCACACAGGGCTTTATAGCTCCAATAACTTTGTGTGACTTGACCAGTACCGAAGAACTTTTCCTTCAGCGTGGAGGCCATGATCGTCTGGGGTGCTGGTTCCGCAGCACGGGGCATTAAATGTCTCGGGAAGCAGCTGTGAGATGGCTCAGCTGAGAAAGTGCTTGAGGACCTGGGTTTCAAACCCAGAACTCACTTCAAAAAAGCCAGGTATGGTAACATAAATTATGATCTTAGAGCAGGCAGCAGAGGCCAGCGGATTCCCAGGGCTCACTGGTGGGCCAGCCTAGCCTATTGAGAGGCCGGCCCTCTCTCAATAACAAGATGAAGGGAGCCTGAGGATCAGCAGCCATTGTTGACCTTTGACCTCCACATGCATGCACGCACACAAACGTGCACGCACAAACACACACCTTGGTACAAATCTGGAAGTACTTACAGATGTAGAGGATTTCAGGGGCTGTGAAATGATTACAGCCCATTTTGTCCACTCAGAATTCGCTCAGAACTGATATTTCCTGTAATCACACCCCTGGACTGAGTTCTTTGCAGATTGCATGGTCCCAATCAGGGCTTGCAGAGCACTTGTGTGCACACAGAACTGTCTTCAGTCAGGGGCCACTTACAGAAAGTGACAGTCACCACTGTCCCCACTTTTTTGATAAAGCTGCAGAGGTCTCTGTGGTGGAACGTGGCCAAACCTCTGGCTTGTGGGTCTTCATGGACCTGCTGAGGGCTGAGTGGATATGCCCAGGCTAGCCCAACTCCCTGTAGGAGCTTTCCTGCCTCACTTTCTTTCCCACAGCCAGGGACTTGGTGTCCTGTTTGCCATCCAGACCAGACACAGAACTGCCTTATCTGTGACTGTTTTTGACTATTGGTTCTGAGTTCACCCACATCACTGGGCAAGGACCCCCTCCTTGTTTGTAAGTGACTTCAACACTTCTGGGTGACAACTCGCCTTCACAGCCTCCCCTTCAGGCGTTTCAGAGTCTTTCTGTTCAAGGTCTCCTGACAGGTGTGTGTCCCTCGCAACGCCACCCTGCTTGGAGACCGCTGTGCCGCTCGGTCCCTGAGGATGCTGGCACAGCCCTGGTGGCAGGAAGCCTTGGAGAGGCCTCAGGAAGAGCAGATCCGTTCTCCCACTTTCCCAGAACCCAAGGGCTTCCCCTCGTGTTGTTTTTGACCCTGTGCCTGTGTGGGTCTGGACTGCGATCAAAGAGGTTGTTATTGCTTTTCCTGCAAGGTTGGGATGGGTCCCATCAGCAGGGGTTCAGGTGCCGTGGTACAACCCTTTCCCAGCTGCTGCCACCTTCCTGGTGACTCCAAACCCCGTGGCTCCAGACTCGGCTCTCAGGGCTTGCTTCTGGGGGTCCCCACAGTGTGTAGAGGCTGTGGTTCATTGTCAGACGAACATTCAGAGTTTACACATGCTCCTTGAAGCTCCTGCAAAAGCCACAGACAGACTCTTGGATCTCCCTGACTCTCTCCACCTTGCGGGATAGGATGCTGCTGCAGCCTCTGCCTCATGAGTGTGGTCAGGGTGACATGAGAAATCAGAAGACTCAAAGTTCCTGCAGAGGCTGCTTCCCAACACCCCGCTGCCCAGTGCTGTGTGAGTGAGGCTGGGAGCAGGTGGCAGGGCTCAGGATAGAGGCAGATTTGCCAAGCCTGATGACCTGAGTTTGGTCCCTGGGACTCACATGGTAGAGGGAGAGAGAGAACTGGCTCCTGCCAGTCATCCTCTGACCTCTACAGACATGCCTTGCCATGTGCATAAATAAATAATGAGATATAGATATAGGTAGATGGGAAGGGAGAGAGAGAGAAAGAGAGAGAGAGAGATTGGGAAGTTGGTTGGTTTTTGGCACGTGGGCTTACCCCAGGGAAGGGTGAAGGTGCCCGAGTTGCGGAGAAAAAAGGACACATCTTACAAGCCAGATTGGAGGGTGTTAGGGACTGGAGTTGTCAGCTGAAGTGTCCCCAAGAACACATGACCCAGCAGGGCCATTTGCTCTGGACCCTGAAGAGTATGTTCTATGGAAAGAGCTTGCCAGAGCAACACCCAAATCGAAGAGTGGGGGAAGGCTCAGAATGTGGGGGAATCTGACCACTAAATGGAGGAGGAGGCTGGGTGTTGCAGGCAGAATGATGGAACCTGTCTGAGCTCTGAACTGCCACAGTGACTGCCATCCCTAGGGTCAACTGTGAGGACTTGGGGGACCTGGGCTGGGAAGAAGAGCTATCAAGGTTGAGTTTGGTGAGGGATTAGCCTCAATGGGGCCATGCATACTTCGTAGGAAAAAAAAGCCCCATTTGTACTTCAAAGCTGAAAGAGCAAGGTGACTGGGCAGGTGCTCAGGGACTAACTGGAATGTGGGGACATGTGAACACCTAGGACATGTGGACACCTAGGACATGTGGACACCTGGGACAAGTGGCCACCTAGGGACATGTGGCCACCTAGGACATGTGGACACCTAGGGCATGTGGACACCTAGGACATGTGGACACCTAGGGACATGTGGACACCTAGGGCGTGCGGACACCTAGGGGTGAGTGCTGAGCTTTCAGCATGCGGGGTTCCCTGTGAGAATCCACAGCAGCCCCACATGGAATTTTGTGCCCAGGTCCAGAAGCCTCAAAGCTACGGACCAAGACAAAGCTCTCTGGACTTGGAAGAACTGTATAGAAATTTAGAGCAGATAATTGAAGGCCATCCCAGACAGATGTTTGGCTGCCTGGATCTTGAGGTGTATCACCACCTCCCCTCAGAAGTGTCCAGAGGAAATGGAGAGCTTATATTGAAGACATTTGCTGGGATCCAGAGGCCACTTTAAGAGCTTCCCAGCTTCCCAGTAGATAGAGGAAAGACGCCATTCCATGGGAGTCAAATGTCCTCACACAGACTAAGACTTAGGAAGAGCTAGCACTTGGACTCATGGAAGTCGGATCAACAATGGTAGCGAAAGTCAGTCTGTTCCCTTGAGGCTGGCCCCAAACTGATCCCACACCTCCACCCTCCTGGCCACCTCCAGTGCAGGACTGCCTACTGCCTCGCTTCAGTGACACAGGCTGTCTTGCTCATGAATGGTCCAGGATTCCCAAGTCTGCTATTGATTTTCAGGCTGCAAACAAAAAATGCATTCATTGCCCGGACCCAGCCGCAGCCACACATTATCCACTTAGAGTCACGTTACAGAAATAGCTGGAAGCAGCTTTGCTCGAGATGTTGGACACATCCACCCGTGGACAGAAGGGCTCTGTTTGGTCGTCTAGCTTGGCTTCGGGGATAACTTTTCACACGAAGATTGTACACACCCGTCACTTTGAGACAAGCAGAGATGTCAGTATTTATTTTTGCCTCCAGAAAATGATGGGGGGGGGGGAATAGAGAAGATGAAAAGAATTTCTAGAAAGGCCCATGCCAAACACTCGCCACGGCTCTGCAGGCCCTGACCTTCCTCCCAGACCTTGAATTCCTTTGGATGAGGGAGAAGAGTCTCTAACTCTCTCCATAGAGCCTCCCTGGGGCCTCCTGGAAGGAACAGGGCCTGGCAGCAGACTTGGGCTCCTCTCACCTCTGGCTGCCCTTCAACATCTTTAGGAGGCTCACCCAAGGCTTGTGATGTTGCCGTCTCTCAGGCCCAGTATGCTTGCTTGCAGAGGTCCTCTAGAGACTCCAGCAAACAGCTAGGGCTGGGAGGCGCTGCCCAGAGTCCCTATCCTTGGAGTAGGAGGAAGTCAGTCAAGTGGCAGGAAGCAGCTCCAGGACGTTGTGTCCGGTGGTCATTTCGAGGACTACCACAGTTCTGGTTCTGGCAGTGTGGTGCCGCTAAGAGCTGGAGACTTCTCACTGTCTTCACGCTTTGGCTTCCCATAGTCCCCTCTGTAATGTAGGCTTCCAAACCTCAAATGTAAGTCCCACCACCCATGATACCTTCTCCATGGTCTCTGGTACAGTCCTTGTATGCTTCCCAGGCTCTGTGGATGGGCTTCCCCTACATCCCCCAGGAAAGTGTGCTGATTGACAGCTCTCAAGCCCATCATCAAGCCCATCATCACGGCTCTGCTCTCCTGGTGTGGGGCTCCAGATGGGTCTATGACTCCGGACTTGTGCCTTCTCTGAGATAGCTGTGGAGGCCTGGAAAAATGAGCCTATCTCCACGTTGACCAAAGGTCAGAGAGTTGGAACTTACAAGGTAGTTGGGTTTCCACCTCCAAACAAAGGTCCCACCTAGTAGAGAGTTCCGCCCTCTCAAGGTAACTGTCAACAGGTGTGACTAATTGCCAGACCTTGGGCTCCAAGAATAGAGAAGTAGATCTGTTCCTACCTCAAACAGGAGTCTAAGGACCCAACTAAGTTCCAGTTCCCTTTATGGAGATAACTTGGGATTCCACCCAGGGAGTGGTTTGCCTACAGAATGTTTTGGTCTAGGGTGTGAGTGTGACTTGTTTTGTTCTAGGGATGGAATGCGCAGAGCCCTTGACCTTCTACTGGTGCGTTCATTACCTTGTATCCTGTTAATGCAGTCTTTTGTCTTACTCCTACCTTTCGGGGTCAGGGGTATTTTAAGCTGTTGGAAATTAAACGCAGGCAAATTTTCAGTAATCACTGGAATTCCCTCCCGATACTATCCTGTATCTTTCTCCATTTTATTATTTTCATTTGCGTCTTCATATTCTTTGCTACATTTCTAAATCCCCCATGCCCTTACCCTGGCGAGAGGTTGAGGCTGGTCGGGGACAGCTAGCCTTGAAGCTCTCAGGTGAATATAGCTTACTGAGCACACTGGTGACTATCTGGCAAGGCCAGGAGTCCTGGCATCTTCATCTCACCCTCAGTCCATACTTTGTTCACCGTCTGTGCTTCTCTGGAACTGACGCTCCAGAAGGGCAAGGTTATCTCATCATTGTGCACGCCTGGGTGTCTACCAGGTAATGCTGGTTCAATGGATGGGTGAACGAATGAATTTGACTGTTGACAAGGCTTGCAGCCATCCAGACTGCACTTGTCTTTGGCTGAGTCCTACGATGCTCGCCCATGTGGATATCTGGTGAGAGTCAGCACAGACTCTGCTTTTCTGCTTTGCCCCTGGATCTCTGGACCCATACCTCTGCCCGTGGAGCCATCTCAAAGGCCTCATTTCTTTTTATGATGGAGTAATATTCCATTGTAAAGGTAGGCTATATCCTGTGTTCATTCATTCTTCTGCTTAGGGACCTTTGAGTTGTTTCTACACTTTTGCTGCTGGGAACATGTGGGTGAAGATCTGTTGAATACCTTCCTTGAATCCTCTTGGGTCTGCATTTGGAAGAGGGAACACTGGGTCATGCCTCAACTCTGGGTGCCCCCTTCCGAGGAAGCACCAAGTACCTTGCACGACGACTGCTTTGTGTCTCATGCCCACTTCTGATGTTCAGGCTGACTTTAGCTCCACTCAAAACGCACATGAGCCCGCCCCTACCAATGGGTCATGAATGGACATGCAGGGCCAGCTGCCTCAGATGGATCCTGGTGCAGTTGCTTTCAAGCAGTGAAGAGATTTCACTGGCCATTCTGAGCCTCAGTGCTGATCTACTAAGTGGAGTGATCACGTGACTCCTGAGGCTAAGTCAGAGGCTCTCTGAGAGGCACTTAGAACAGGGCCCAGGGTAGGAGCAAGGCAGCCAGATTTGGAGGGCGTGAGTTGCTGCTTTTAGTAAGACTCCATCAAGGAAACAGCATATGGGCACATCCCCATACCGAGGGGTCTTGGTGGGGAGAAAAGACTCACCCACAGGCCCTACCTCTAATGCAGTTAGTCTCTGCCTGCTCAGAATGGGACCATAAGCACAGAAAAGGTAAGAGAAGTATGCCACATGTCATAGTGGAGTGGAAACCGGTGCTTAGACACAGGCTGTTATTTTACTGAGTGTGCGCATGCGTGCGCACGCATATGTGAAAGAGAGAGGGGCTCTGAACACAAATCCATTTTTACACACACACACACACACTCAGAGAGAGAGAGAGAGAGAGAGAGAGAGAGAGAGAGAGAGAGAGAGATACAGGTTAGTGGTCAATGTACAGAGTCTTGCTCAATTGTGCTCTCCCTTATTTGAGGTAGGCTCTCTCTAAACCTGGAACTTGCTCACTGATTGGTCCGGGCTGCACACTAAGTCCTGGGATCCTCCTCTGCCCTGTCAGCACTGGGACTGGAGGTACACACTATTACACACCTGACTTTTGACATGGACTCTGGGGGTTTGAACCCAGTCCTCATGCTTGCATGGCAAGATCTTACCAATGTCTTTGTTCCCTCAGCTTTAGCCCTCCGCTGATGTCTGACATGGAAGTAGCCATGGCAACAAGAGTGAGCTGTGTTAGTGCAGAGCCATTCACCCTCGGTTCTTGTCTCTCTCACCACCCCATTAATAGAACTGTTTTGCCATTTGGAATACGGCTAAACAGATGCTCTGGAAGGAAAGGGATCCCGGCAAATGATTGGCATTCATACCCAGATGATTTGGCTCCAGAAACCATTCTTGCTCTCTTCTCCATCCTCCCTTAGACACTTTTCAGCCCCAAGAAAGCTCCCATCTTGCCATGATCCCTGACTCTCCTTTCTGACAGTGGACACTCGGGCTGAGAATGTTCTGGAGAGCGGGGGCCATGCAGGTTGTCTGAGGGGCTCTGGTTGGAGACGGAATGTGCGCTTGCCCTGTTGTCTTTCCACTTTCTCTGGATGGAAAAACAAACCTTTGGTTGTTGTGACGATTTCAAAGGCCCGCCAGGCCACAAGGTACCCGCTGGAATGCCGCGCCAGGAACACGGCGTTGTTTCAGATGTACTGACTTTTATCAGCTTTGACCTTGCTTATTTATGAAAAATATCTGTCTCTAAATATGGTGCTTTGAAGGCACAAGCGATAAGCAACCACATGTGTCCCCAAAGTGACAAGATCTCCATTGCCCGTACCCTGGCCTGCTGTGACGGGCGGTGTCTCCTGGAACACTGACCCGCGTTCGGGAATTGGTGAAATCAGAGCCTTCCGCCTCCACACTGAATCAGCCTAGATGGATCTAGATGGGTGGGGAGTGCTGGGGCACCAAGATGCCTCTGTGTGCTTTAGTAGGAGAGCCACAGCCAAGGCCAGTGTGGGTGTCATGAAGGGGACAAGCGGGTGAGCTCAGTCTGTTTTCTGCTTCCAGGGCATCCTGGGTGAGGTCTTGGCCAGGTGTTTATGACTCTGGGGAACAGCTCTTACTTGAGTTTATTTATAGGAACTACCAGGTCCCAGGGAAGGAGAAAGATGCCATGTGGGCTCCTCCACTTGGAGTCCCAGAGCCTCAGCCCTCACCAGCCTTGACCAGCTCTGTCTGCTGTTGATGTCACTGGCAGCTCAGATCCCCACAAAGAAATATCAGCGGCTCTGGTTCCAACATGTTCTCTCCCAGCTTCTCAGCAAACTGGTTCCCCAGTATGACTCAAACAGCCACCCCCTCATACACACTTACACTACACTACACACGCGCGCACACACACACACACACGCACACACGCACATACATGACTGAGTGTGGGTAAAGCTTCCCAAGGGAGCCTGGCCTACAGTCTGCCCCCTTTCCTGGGGATCTGGGGATGTGGCCAATCCCCAGAGGCTGTACCACGTATTGGCTTTATCAGTCCTTTAGATTCAAGCAGCTATGGACCCTTCCAGTAAACCAGCAGAGTGCCTCTGAGTCAGGAGATGCGGTGTTCATGCCCACTGTTCCAGCTGTGATCCTCTCACCCCCATTCTCTGTGTGCAGTGGAGGATGCCTGGTTTGTCTACCCCATCCTTACCATGCCAAGGTCCACACATGTTGGGACCTCTGAGCGCTGCATTAGTCCTGCATCATTTCTGGCGCCCAGATGTTGGTACCTATGCTTGCCCGTCTCGGGAGCTATGCGCGTGATGAGGTACCACCAGCCCACTGTGAGAACTACCGTTTGTGTGTGTGTGTGTGTGGGGGGGGGTGATGTGTTCATCCTTGAGCACAATGAAGCTGGGGAATCCCCAACATGTGAGAACCCAGAGACTGCTCTGAGACCGTACCTTTGCGCTCTCAGAGGTGAGTCTTTCATCCATACCTCACTGCTTAGAAACCCTTTGTAGATGGGCAGTAAGACACTCTCCAAATTTGGGCTCATGGCTGTCTGAACCCACACTAGGTTCCTCTCGTGAGCACAGGGAGGTTTCACAGGCTGATTCTGTCCCTCTGAGACAACTGAAGCATCTGACGTGGCCAAGTGTCTTTATGAGCTTCTAAAGGTCCTTGGGTGTGGCACGCTCTGGGGACTGTGTGAGAACACAGCCCCGTTTCCTGGTCTGCTGCCATGTAGTCTGGTGGCTTCCACCGAAAGCCGCACACTGTGCACAGCTGAGGCCAAATTGCACAAGAGGAAAGCAAATACATGTCCCAGTATTAGAGCAAGTCACATCAGCCCAAAGCGGAAAAGCCCGGTCGCCCATCCACAGACAGCAAGAAACAGAAGGGGTGGGGTCTGGCCTTCCTGTGGAATATTACTCAGCCATCAAAAAAAACAAAACACCTATGCATGTTTTGATGGATGAGCCCAGCGAGGGCGACCAGACCCAGAGAACCCTGTGTCATTGACTCTGCTTATCAGAAACATCCAGAGCAGACAAGTCTAAGAAGACAGAGGGGGGTGGGGACTGGAGGAGGCCCGATTTCTTTCAGAGGTGGAGACCTTTACGGACTGGACCGGTGTGTTTCCGAACCCCGTGAGGACTGCTAAACTGTGGGAAAATGAAAACCCTTGAGCTGTTCTTAGAAAGGACAGTGCAGGGGCGGCAGGTGGATGACGAACAGGAAAAGGGTTTGAAACAGGGTGGGGAGGGAGGCCCAAGTGGAAGGCCTGCTCAGTGTGACTTCGGAGATTTTAGTGCTGGGTGACTGCCTTCCCTGACTTTGGGTGCAGGGACCCTGTTTGGAGCTGGGGTGCTTGGGTAGGGCGGGACTGGAGGCATCTGCCTCTCTTATTGGCTCATATCTTGGAAATGGCTGTGAGTGGATTTGACTAGACACGCCCTCCGGTGTCTTGCCTGACATCCGGGAGTGTAATGGGTGAGCTAGTGGAGATTCTGAGGCCCCTCACGGGGCTGAGGGGCTCCCCCTCCTATCTCTGTTTCAAGGTACCCTTCAAGCCACATCTCCTCACCACCTCACTTTAGACACCACCTGATAGCCTGGTGACACAAACCAGCCTGTGACAGCCACCAGAACTTCCCCTTCCCAGAGTCCTAATACTGTGAACCACACTTCTCGGTCAAACTTGCTCTCTGACCTGTGAACTCTCCCTGTCCTTTCACACACACTGGAGTTGGAAGCAACTTTCTCACTCCCTCTTTCCCAGACAGAGTCCTGGGTCTGACCACCGCCCGTATCCCAGCCAGGGCGAGAGCTCTGCTCCTCAGTCTCCACATGCCCTGTTCTGTGACAGGGCAGATCCCTGCCCCATCTTGGTCTGCCGGGCTTTGGTGTGAGCTGTGAGAGGAGTAGAGGAGGCAAGAGGGCTCCCCAAGTGGACCCCAGGGAGTGCCCAGCACAAAGCCTGGTCCTTTTGCCTCCTGTGCCTTGAGTATGTATGTCTTGGAGGGACCAGCACCTCAGAACTGAGTTTTTTCATTGTAAAACACGGCAAGCTTCCAGACAAGTATGAAGGCCCTTTGTCTACCATCAAAAACTTTAAGCTCTCTCTCTCTCTCTCTCTCTCTCTCTCTCTCTCTCTCTGTCTCTCTCTCTCTGTCTCTGTCTCTCTCTGTCTCTCTCTGTCTCTCTCTCTCTCTGTTGTTTGTTTTGTTTTTGAGACAGGATCTCTCTCTACTTAGCTTTTATTGGCCTCCTGGAACTTACTCTTTAGGCCAGGCTGGCCTTGAACTCACAGTTATCCTCCTGCTTCTGCCTCTCAAGTGTTGAAATTAAAGGTGTGCACCATCACACCAGCCTAAACTCTTATTTTTATAATGAAATGTTTTACTAATATTTAGGAAACTCCACAAAAGGACGATCTTTGATAAACTCCACAGTGCACACCCAGGTCACCAGAGTCGAGCCCCAGAGGGCCTTCCCTGTCACCCCCAGTGCTCAGGCCTCTCTATGTGACCACTGACTACTCTCGAAGAGACTGCTACACTGGGCCTGGCTTGAGCCTCTGACACCTCCAATCCCACTCACACTTCCTCCAACAAGGCTGTACCTCCTAAGGGTGCCACTTCCTACGGACTTAAAGGGGCCGTTTCTATTCAAACCACCATTCCTCCCGTTCACACCCAATGTCTCTCACACCCGCATCTCACACAGCCTGTCATACACACTGAGTGAGAATCACACTGCATCCTACATCATCCATTCCTCCCACCCCTCACAATCACACACTCTGCCCTTGTGCCTGTTGGCAGGATGAGGGGCTTGCCTTGGGGGCTGGTTTGGGTGTGGCGCCCACCATCACTCTGAGATCCCTGTGTAGCGGTCTCATTCAGCGCAGCCAGGGCAGCCGCCATATTCCTCCCTATACTATCTAGTTTTCACACACACACACACACACACACACACACACACGCACGCACGCACGCACGCACGCAGATAGCTTTAGGGTTTGTGTACAGGTGGGTGACTTAGGAGGTGCCAGATGGAGGTGCAGGCGGAAAGGTCACCGAGGAAGCAGCTGTAGGGCCTGTTGATAAGATATCCTTGGTGGGCAGCTCTGTGAGATTGCACGTTACCCCTGCGGTTTCAAGGAGGCTATGCAGTGCCCTCTACAGTTTCCTGGCTTACAGCATGGGGCACCGGTCCACACCTCTCACTGCTTCTGTCCTTCTGTGAGTGGAGCGTCTCACGGGGTCTCACGGTCTTGGTAGAGGCTGCCTGCTCCAGCAGGACCTCTGCTTAACTCGCGTCTCCAGGGACCATTTCCTAGTGAGGTCACAGCTGAGGTCCTGGCATGTCACCCAGGAGATGGCTGGATGAGAGCCAGGGCAGGCTGGTAGGTGGGTGCAAGTATGTCCTCAGGTCCCTAGGCAGCAACGGTGAAAATATTTCCAGTGACACTCAGTATTGACAGAAGCGTTTTGGCGAGGTGGTCATGTACATCTGCCTTAAGCTCTGTCCCCCCACTGTGGATTTCGGCAGCCTGGGTACCCCTCCATCTTCAAGCTGTGGCCTCTCCATGCCTCGGTAAGGAGGTATCACCTGACCATGTGCCCCTTTACCGTGTGGTAAAGAGATGGAGTGTGTCCGACCTTCTGGACTGGTGCCTTGTGCCTCCTTTTCGCCCCAGGGTGGTGGGGCCAAGGAAGCAAAAAGACCAACCCGACTTCTACCAGCCTTGAGTGCCGGCCAGCACTTTGGCCTTCGAATCCGCAGAGCCTGCTGCTGGCTATCCCCCTGCTCTGGAGAGCGATCCATCTGCAGCCTCGAAGCTGTCTAGACTTGTTATCAGGCCCCTAATTCCTGAGAGCTGAGCGGGCAGCGGGCTGTCGAGATAGCAAGAGGGTGAAGTCACTGGCGTAAATCTGAGGCAGGAAGTCCATTCCCGGCCAGTGGACGAGTGTGGGCCGGTGCCCGAGGGCCGAGATAACGCGTCTAGACTCGGCTGGTCATTTCCTCCTCTTCCGTGTGTCCTGTGGGCCTCACCCTGCCTTCCTGCTTGCCCACCACCTCAGTCCTGGGAGAAACCCCTCTCAGGGAGGCCTTCCCATTATCTGAGGAGCGGCTGCTGGGGGGACTCTTGGCCTCAGCTGGGTGTGGGTCTTTTCCTAAATCCCAGAGGCCTTTCTGAGAAGGTCACACTGGCCTCTGTCACTGTCATTTCGGAGAGTCTAATGGGTTAGGGAAAAGTGACGTTTTCTCCCTCCCGCAGCCAAAGGTCACTGGAAGGCCATGGGTGGGGGGCCGCTGGGAGGACCCAGTTGATGTCAAACAGACTTAGCTATTTCCACAAGTCCTGTGGGGGTGGGGGGTTGGGGAAACCAGAGCGAGCAAGCCTTATCTGTGACAGCCTCGGGTTTGTGGGACTATGTACAGCCTTGTGTTTCTGGAAAGAGTAGCTAATTTCATTGGCCCATGGGCATGTTGACTGATCCTGAATCTTTGAGCTGGAGTTGGAGAAAGGGTCAAAAGGTCATCTGGTCTAGTCTCCTGGTTAAAAGCTCCGCAGCATTCAAGGGCTATGTGTGACCCAACAGCTGAGGACTCAGGTGGAGACCACAGGGGAGGACTGGAAGGTGTCGCTATCAGCTACCTTCAGTCTTTGAAACCTGATGGTGTATGCTGGGGACCATGGCCCCGTGAGGGACATTACTATAGGAAGGGAAAGGGTGTTCATCATCTCTAGAGCCGGTGCTGACAGAGTGAAGGGCTCAGCACCAAGTGTCCATGTCCAGTTTCTGCATACACATTATTCAGCCATAGAGAGAAACCTATAACCTGGTTGGGGAGATGGCTCAGGAGTGACATGCCAGTTCCTGGGACTCACTGGACTACTTGGTGATTTCCAGAACAGTGAGAGGCCCTGTCTCAAAAAAAAAAAAAAAAAGGGAAGAAAAAAGGTGAATAATGGGTCCCTCGAGTGGCAACTTCCTCAACAACCATGCTCACTCCCATATGTATGCACACACATACACATATGAATGCATACACACACCCACACCTGCACACACACACACTTGTATATAGATGCACACATACAGGTGCATACTTGCACACACAAACAGGTATACACACACTCACATACCCACATGTACACACATGCATACACATGTGCATGCCCATATGTGCACACACATGCACACACACAATTTTAAATGCCCCTCTAGCCCCTGTGCAATCCTGTTGGAATTATCCCTTACCTGAGGGGTCTCGTTTGTAAAAAACTGGGTTAGAATCTGAACACACAGAGCTCAGAATTGTTCGCCCAACTCCGCTGTTCTGAATGACACTGTGTCTTGAAGCCACTGCACCTGTTCCGTCAGACTGCAGAGGGCTCATGGTTACGCGGTGGAGAAAGGGGGTTGAGATGCCAGCTCGCTTCTCCAGATACCGTGTTCACTGTTGGGCCTCTCCTTTCCCCTCCACCAGGGTGTCACTGTTAGAGCATTCACAGAGGACCCCTGGACACCTGCCATGCGGTCTCCACAGACACAAGAGAGTGTGCCAATGTACATGATAGGCAGCGGAGGCAGCCAGGGGGCCTCCTGATGTCCTCCCAGCTGTAAATAGGGTCTAGACTCCAGGAAAGGGACCAGACTCAAGTCCTGTATGGCCACAGCAAGGGATGCTTCTTGTCATTTGAGTCCAAAGATCAAGTCATGTAGATGACAGGCTTGTGTGCAGTTAGATGGCCAGATGATGACCTAGCCATGTTGGGGCTATTGTCCGGTCATGGAAAAGAACAGTGTACTCTTTATATACAACACGAAGTCCTTGTCGAAAGAGAACAGCAGGAAAGGATAAACAGGGTGTAGACCCCTACACAGGATGCCTGCATCCCACACATGTGTGCACAGGCTTGTATGTTCCCCAAAGGCTGCTGTTCTATGACAACAGACCTCTGTCCCTGCACTTTTCTGGGTGTCTCAGTGGAGATTGCGGTCCCATTGATAGGCCGATCTGGGCACAGGACATACATGCCTGTCACGGGGAGCTGCTCGGGCCACAGAGACCAGTCCAGTGGGATTGTAGCATGGAGACTCCTGAGCCCCAGGCATAGATGGATGGCCTTGGCCAGTACTGGACAGAGGCTGCATCCTGCCTAGTTAGTCAAAAGATTTCCGTTTTTTTTTTTTTTTCCTTTTAAGAGATTTGATGGTGGGAGGCCTGGGGGAGGCACTAGGCACTTAGTGGCCTCCCCATGGCCTGGACTCTCTGGCTGGTCCAGTGGGAGGGGTAGGGTCAGGGGTTATCTGCAGGTGGGCAGGGGGCCCCTTGGTCTGCACATCTGCCGAAGCCATTAAGGGGCCCCTCTCCTCCCAGGAGGGTTGGCGTCTCTTTAGCACCCAGCTCAGGTTTCTAACCTCTGAGCTGCCGGTAACTCTGCAGACCGGGGGCTTAAAGAGCTTTTCACAGTGAGATGGACAGTGGCTGGAGGGACAGCCAGGGCAAGTGACAAAGGGCTTCTCTCCTCAGCGCGAGATCTGAACCACCGACATGGGGTGCTGCACAGATGGCTTGCAGGTGGGAAGCGACATTTGTTCTTGACGCCGAGGATGTTGGTAATGCCAACAAATGGCCACACATGTGACCTATGGGGGCCTGAGAGTAAAATTCAGTCTGGGTGATTTCCAGCTCCCAGTTCAGACCAGCAGGAGGCAGCAGAAGGAGAGTAGGCGCGGCTCTCAGTAGACTGCTCCCAAGAGCCAGGCAAAGTGCGGGCCTCTGCAGGCCCATCTGGGAAATGGGACCTAGCCCTGCCCGAGCAGCTGCAGTGGTGGGAGGGGACACTGGACAGCTGTATGGGAGACTATGTCCCTGGCTATCATGCCTCCAGGAGGTTGGCCACAGTAGCTCTGTAAATCCGGCCATGCTATGCCAGGAAACCCCTCTCTCCCAGTTGCTAAACGAGGAAACCAAGAGGCTCACCCACAGTCTGCGACTTCACCACAGCACCAGCAGGTGCCCAACATAAGTCACCTTGCCCTGCCTTGAGCCTAAAAGGAGTGGTGGCCATCCTTGAGTAGCTGCTGTTCCTTCCCATCTTGTCTGAGGGTGAGTCTAGGTGTGTGCCCTGTGGGGTCTCGGCTGCACTGGCCTCTGCTGGAGCCCCAGTCTCCGTCTCTGCACAGGGAGACTTAAGCTGCTCAGACTCTCAGGCATAGATGGGCTTGAGCTTCCTTCTCTTTCATTAATCAGGCTTGGAAGCCTTCCTTCTAACAGCCTGGGGCCGTCTGCCTGCCTGATCCCAGCAGCAGGAACTAAAGGTGAATGGGCCCCTCCGCTTATCTGTGCTGGGAACCCACTGGCCTGAGAGCCCTGGGCAGGCCCAGGCCCAGACCCCTCCAGGAAGGGTGTACTGTGCCGCAGGGCAGAGGGGTGAGTACCCACGTCCTGCTGGAGTCACGGTGGTCAACGTCTTCTCCATTCTTCCTTGGTGTTTATTAGGCTTTCAGTGAATCATCCCCAATAAAGGGACACATGACTTCTTACTCTTTTTTTTTTCTTTTCTTTTCTTTTTTTTTTTTTTTTTAAGTTTTTTGAGACAGGGTTTCTCTGTAGCTTTGGAGCCTGTCCTGGCACTAGCTCTTGTAGGTCAGGCTGGCCTCGAACTCACAGAGATCACCTGCCTCAGCCTCCCGAGTGCTGGGATTAAAGGCGTGCGCCACCACCACCCGGCGACTTCTTACTCTTTTACAGAAAAGGAAACATGGCAGGGAGACCGGAAGGACCAGGACCACTTGGTCAGCAAGCTCCTGTCAGAACTGAGCCCAGGCTGCCCCTGCCTTCCATAACCTTCTGTGACAGGGGTGCGGACCCCGTCTCCAGGCTGCTTCTTCATTTACTCATTGGTGGATCTGTGTGTGCGTGTGTGTGTGTGTGCGTGTGTGTGTGTGTGTGTGTGTGTGTGTGAACATGGTCCATGTGTGGAACGCAGAGGACAACTTACAAAAGCCGGGTGTCTCCTTTCACCATGCAGGTCTCAAGGGATTGACATCAGGTCCTAGGCTTGTGTGGGTAAAGGCCTCTCCCTGCTGATCTACATCAGCCACCACCCTCTGGCTTCACTCTTTATGTTGTGAGAATAAGCCTCGCGAAGTTCCCTAGGTGGGTCTCAAACACTCCATTCCCCCTGCTTCAGCCTTCTGAGTGTTAGGATATCACAGTGATTGGCTGTCACGCCCCACTTACACATGGTTGGGAGCACAAAAGAGCAATGAGGAGGAGGGGACAATGATGCAGAGACTAGACAGACAGTAGACAGTGGCCTGGAGCTCCCCTACACGGCATGATGGGGAGACCCCTCCCCCACCCCTAAACCATCTCAGTCTCAGAGTCTCAGCCTAATGGAACTGCTCACGGGTGCGAGGGGCAGACAGGACCCCAGCTGTCACTGTTTCAAGAGAAAGTTCAAAGTTTAGAAGCCACAAGTTGGGTTTTGATTCTACATCAGAGTCCCCAAGGCTCTCTCCGTAAGAACACATTTATCCTCCCACATTCCAGCATGCCTGCCCAAGTGTGCTCAGTGGACCCATGGCGAGGTACGGGGAATCCCATCTACCCCTCGTGGGGTTCTGGCTAGGCCGGTTAAACGCAGTCACGCGTTCTGTGTATGAGAGGACTGCCATTCCATCCACGGCCTGCAGCAGGCCTGTGGACGCCAGCTGCTCCCTCTGCAGTCTCTGGTGGCACGCTAGCTGGCTCTCTGTCTGACCCTGAATGACCTCGGTACTCACTTCTCCACAGAATCCACTTCCCACGCCCATACTCATTCATCCATCCAAATAAACACCAGAAGACTTGACCACATCAGGTGCAAAGTCCATCCTGGCAGCCTCTGGCCTGTGTTCTCCTTGGACTTGTCTCCAGGTTCTGGGCATTCTCCTGTGGTCAGGGCCCCTTTCTGCTCACCTCCCACCTGTCGCGTCTGCTCTCAGCCTCCCCCCCCCCATCCCCCAGGAACTTTGACTGAGTTCGTATCTTTGTATCAAGTGTTTTATCACAGGCTGGCCACCTGTGGGAGATAAGGGCACCCATACTGGTGAACAAGCTGCTCAATGGCGCCCCCTCTGGCCAGGTGAGGCGCCGACAGGTACACAGGGCTTCGGGGGCTGACAGTTGACAGACCCCCTTTCCAGAATTCCCACTCTGCTGGCACTTATTAAGCTCTTACTGTTTATCAGCCTTGGAGAGGGTCCAGGGACGGGGGTGAGGCTGGTTGTCCTGCCACCCAGATAAGAGAAAGGGCATGAATGCCTGGGATCCTCTTGCAGCCTGGGTTTCCACCTGGGGCCTAGGGAGCCTGGTGGGGGCAGGGTGGCGTGTAAAGTTTCCTCTGTCCTTCTCACTGGCCCCTGCATTCCCCCCCCTTGGGCTCCCAAACGATCCATCAGTCCATGGCTCACCTGTGAAACCCAAGGCTGGGAACCTCTCGGCTGCTCCGTTACAAAAATCAAGATTTATCGGAACATGACAGGCCTGGAGGGTTTTATGACATGCGCGGCGCCAATTCCTCCAGCTAACCTATTTGTCCCTGGTGGGGCGGGAGTGGTTTACGACTGACTGCCAACACCACTCCATCTGCTCCGGAGCTTGTGATGCTGACAGTGGGGACAAAATGTCCAACCCTGTCCAGGCCCCCACAGTGGGATTATCGCTTCAGCACTTAGGGGCATGGGCAGCTCTCCTGAAGAAAGACCCTGGGCTCACCCTGGCTCTGCCTGTAGGGATGAAATTCAAGCAGCCCTGACAGTCTGAGAATTATCTGTCTTGCCGCCTCCCTCCTCCTGCCTCTTTTATCTCCCCGGTGTAAGCCACATCAGGGAATAAATGGAGGTTTTTCTCCCTATGAACTGTTCCTTTGACATCTCAACAAAGGCCCCATGACACCCAAATTGCCTTAGTCTCAGGAAAGAAAAATATGGGGACCATTTGGAATTTCTTAAAAGGAGTGGTTGGCCTGTTCTGGAAACTTCCAGGGAGGCTAGGAGGTATGACTGACCATGACCAGGATGCTGGGCCAACTCTGGGGTCCAGCAAAGGGTGCCCGCCAGGCCACCAGAAGTTCTTAGGATGCTGTGAGCCCTGTCTTGGGTCAAATCAGCATGTGAACATTCCCCATACACTTGTTTTAAAATGATGGCATTTTTGGTGTGTTTGGTGGATGATTTGGCCCCTCCTTAGCCTGGGAATCTGCTCCCAAATGCTAAAACCCACCGGCACACGAAGCCTGAAGAAGGGGCTGGCAGGTGACTCTGCCAAAGGCCACTTTCTGCTGAGAAGAGTCCAGGCTAGAAAACCATAATGGTTGCTGTTCAAGGAGAGTAGGATGGCTGGGTCTGGGGTGGTTGATGGAAGCTACAGTCCCTGATGGTGCAGGGTCAAGTATTTACAAAGCATCTGAAGCTTCTGTGTCAGGCTTTGCTGACCTGACAGACCCTCATGGGGCAAGGTCTGGGTGGGGGACATCCATGTACACCCTGGGACCCCCAGTGGAAACCCAGGCTGCCGATCAGAAAGTCAGTCTCCACAGTCACTGTCACCTCCACTCTACATCTGTCAACAAACCCAAACTCAGGGACCTTCTCCAGTGAAAGCCAGCAGCATAGGAGCTCAGTATGCAGTGGGTGCCCACTTGATGCTCAGGGATCCCAGTGATGCACCAGCCAACCCAAGGAGCCAGACTTTGAACCCCATCTCTGGCACTTAGCCACGGACGTGGCTTTTGGCAAGGCCACAGAGCCCAGGGATGAGATGCCAATAGGACTGTGTCACAACCCTGGGCTGCTGGGAGGACTGTAAGGTGCTGCAGGGAACATGCTTGGAGAGACACGCACTTGGTGCACACTACACGTCACCCCAGTGGAGAAGCAAAGAGGAGGAAGAACTCTAAGGAAACTTCTGTCCCCCCTCCCCAAAACACCACCTGGAGAAACCTGAGTACCCAAGTGCCCCCGGAGCTGGAGGGCAGTGCTGCCTTGCTCTCTGAGCATGGCACGTACTCCTTCCTCACAGCTGGGCCTGTGGTGTGGCTTACACCCAGTGTCCATGGCCAGCAGAATGTGTCAGTGGGGGATGGGGTGGGGATGGGAGGAGGGGCAGCCCCTTGCACAGCACTGTTTATTGGCCTTGGGTGACCGAATATATTTATTTACAAATGATAACTAAGGTATGCTGACTCAGAGGGCCCAGCCTGGTCTCATCTCCAGGGTCCTACCTCCTCATGGTATGGTTAGGGTCACACAGATGCCAGCCAGAGTTCAAGTAGCTGAGCTAGCGGTGGCTTGAGCTTAAAGGAAGGGACATGCTGGATGGCTCTGAGCACAGGAGGCTGCTTGGTGAAGCCTCCAACTCAGGGAGAGTGGGGCCAGGTGTGGTGGCACATACTTGAAAAGCCAGCATTTGGGAGGTGAAGGCAGGAGGCTAGACTGGGCTATGAGAGAGAGAGGGGGGGAGGGAGGGAGGGAGAGAGTGAGGGAGGGAGGGAGGGAGGGAGGGAGGGAGGGAGGGAGGGAGGGAGGGAGGGAGGGAGGGAGGGAGGGAGGGAGGGAGGGAGGGAGAGAGATCAGAGATCCCAGATTGGTTAATATCACCCACACTGGTCCTCAAGATGAGAAATGTGTGTGGGAGACTAACACGCCAGGCACTTGCTGTATACCCACTCGTCTGCATTTAGTACTACCTGTATACCTTCTCCATACATTGTTTCATGGCTTTTAACACCACAGATGGATTAGGGGGTGTTTTTAAATGTCAGTGTGAGCATAGCAATTCAAAATGCTACAAGTGCTTTAGTGTGACGAATTCTTACAAACGTAAAGACACTCTCACCACCAAGCCAGCAGCTATGGTCACGGTCACGGGGTGCTTATGTAGATGTGTGGAAGTTTGCATTCACACAATCACCTGCCCTGACATTCACCCTCCCTTCAGGGCATAGGCTGTGGCCTGTCTCGGCAGCAGGATATTATTCAGCACCGTAAAGGAAGGCACTGCCAGCCTCAAGAAGATGTGGGGTCCCGGACTGGCAACATGGAAGGGTCATGTGATCTATGACATCAGTTCTAGGACTTTCTGGAAAGTAGGAAACTGTGGAGACAAGAAGATCAGCAGTTGTGTGTGGCTACTGTGGAGGGAAGGATACTGAACCACAAAAGCCACCCTGTCCAAAGTCGTGGAAAGAAGAGAAGCCAGAGAGGAGGCGTTGGCTGTGGCATCTGCAAGGGCACCGAGTCAGCTGCTGGCTCAGCAAAGTATGCAGAGCAGAGAAAAGGGGCAATGTGTACCCCAACTGTGCTTTCTTCTCAGCTTCCCAGTGATCCTAAAATCTGCTCCCCCCAAAAGCTATTAATTTAATGATAAAGATAAACCTGTTTACACAAAGAAGTTGGCCCCTGCAGTCACAGCGCCCAAGGTGGAATCCTGCAGGTTCTGGCCAGTCCGCATCAACTCGGAAGTGATCTTCCCTAGCTACTTCAGGGCATTATCTGGGTGTGGCTGTGGAAGGGTTTTGCTGACTGATAGGAGTCTGTGGTTGGCTGTTTTTTGTTGTTGTTGTTGTTGTTGTTGTTGTTTGTTTGTTTGTTTTGTGAGGAAGACTGCTTTTACTCACCTGGGTGGGTGGGATTTCATTACTCAGGGGTTTTGAAACAGGACTGAGTCTTTTGAGGAAGGAGGAACCAGCTCAGGACGGTAACTCCATCTCCTCAAGGGCGGCTGCTTTGCCTCCCTGGACTTGCTGGGCACCCCAGCAGGCGGAGGCGGGTCCCAAGCCATGAATCTGTGGCAATGCATTTTCCACCAGCCCAGAGTAGATGCAGTACACACAGCTAAATGTCTGAGCCTCAGTTTCCTGCCCTGTAAGTGGAACTTACGTCCTGCCTGTGGGGCATGCGGGGTTGCCAGCCACAGCAGAGGTGGAGCCATTTGACTTCCGAGTCCCTGGATTCTACATCTCATTCAGTGTGCCATGCCCTCTGTCCTGCACCAGCTGCACCTCATCTTCCAAGGGGACAGTGAGGAACGTCCCACAGGTTTTCATTAGATATCACGGGAGGGTCTGACTGGCTTTCTCTGTGCTTGGAGCTGCGCATTCTTCACGTTCCTCCTCGGCCTGGCACGGCCGCGACGCTGTCATTAAAAATAATAATAATAAATCTGGTGTTTAAAATTAAAAAAAGAAATCGCAGCCTTCCTCTCCTGGACTCATTTCCTGTGGTGTTTCCCTGGTCTAATCGAAACCCGACAGGCTGCCGGCATGGAGGAAGCCGGCCTCCCCTGTGTCGGGGCAGAGTTCAGCATGGAGAATGGTAGTTTTGTTCGAGGGCGGGAAGAGGTGGTGGGGACGGGGCTTCCCCCACAAAACCCAGGAAAAAGAAGTGTCCCAAAGGGCTTCTGTTGGTAGAGCAGGCGCCCTGACTGGGGCGCGGGCCACTCACCAGCCTCCGCTAGTTCTCTTTGACTGAGGGAACCGTTCTTAAAACAGGGTAGAGCATTGTTCCTTGGGACCTAGCAAGCAAATGATTGGCCAGGACAATGGGCTCGGCGAGATGCTCTAGGTAATCCACCATCTCAAGACTGGGGACATGACCCAGGAGCCTCACAGGCAGTCTGTAGCAAAACCGAAAGGAGGCATTGATTGGATGTGGGTGACTTTGTCCCACCACATGGAGGAACGTTTGGAGTCAGTAGGGCCATAGAAGAAGCTTTGAATAGATGGGAAGGGCGCCACACTATGTGGAAAGGATCGGGAGCAACATCTTGGGGAGGCCATTCCGTGTGGCGCTCACTGGAGTGCTGGTTGTATTGGCTGATGGGCACTGAGGAGCCCCTGGACTTATCCCCCTGGGCTAAAGGACTAAGACAACAGAGCCGAGATGAAGCACACTTTTCCTTCGTTTTACTTCCTGCTGCCATCTGGGCTTGGCTCAAGGGGCACCTGGCAGTTTATCAGGACACCAGGGACACTGTGTGGGCACAGATTCAACATATGATAATGGCATAGCATGGAGGGGCCAGCTGGGGGAAGCCCAGAGTCCTTGGGCAATCACAAGAATCTAGGCTAGAGCTCTGGTCTGGAGAAGTTGCTAGAGGCTGCTGCTGCAAATGGAACACCCCCCCAAAAAAAAAAGCCTTTGTGCTGCTCGGAAGACTTTCCTAGACATGAATGAGGCCGCCAAGCTTTCTGGGACAGTCTCCTTCATTGAAAGTCAGGGATTGTCCTATCACGGCACTATGGATGAGAATGTGTCTCGACAACTGGGATCCAGGTCCTGGCCAACAGACGCATGGAAGTGACCGTCACATGTTAAAAAGAAAGAGAGAGAGAGAGAGAGAGAGAGAGAGAGAGAGAGAGAGAGAGAGAGAGAGAGAATATGGCATGTCCCTTGGAAGGGCTGCATTATTCTTATATAGTATGGGCTACTCTTTTGGGTCAATCTAACAAAGTACCCAACAGGGACAACTTAGGTGAGGGTGTCATAAGGGTTCCCAGTTTGAGGACTTTGGCCCATCATTGTGGAGAAGCTGTGTGGAGGACTCAGTCCATGGTGGGAATTGTAACTGAGGCCTGTTTCATATGGTGGCCAACGGGGAAAGCCGGCTAGAACCAGGGCACAACCATTGCAGACCTGCCCTTGCAACCTGCTTCCGCCAGGGAAGCTGAACAGGGACATTTCAGATCTGAACTCTAATGAGAAAGTAGCTCTGGCTGCTCAGTGCTCATTAAGATAAGGACGTTGTCGAGAGTCACAGAGCAGAGGCGAGCCAGGGTCCTCCAGCACTCAGCATACTGAAGCCTGCAAAAGACGGTCAACAGAGTGTAGAGGCAAGACAGCAAGCGGCCAGTCTGCAGGAGCTCCAGAGGCTTGAGTGAGTTCTCTGCACAAGGGCAATTGTGAGTGCGAAGGGACTGAGCACTGACATTCACTACTAGCAAAACCGATGTTGAAGTCAAAGATTCCAAACAATGCCAATGTTTTCAGAACGAAGGAACTGAGACAGACAGACAGACACTGCACGTCTGCAAGGTAGAGAGGGGTTGGAGCTCTTGCACAGCAATGCAGGAATGTAAGTTGACTCAGGTCAGAAGTCCCTGTGGCACTGTCTGTGGAAGGTCAAATGCCTGCCTGTTCTACGAGAGAAGACTATATCCAGCAGCTGCATGTTTGGGACAGGAATGCTTGAGTCACAATAAAAACCAAACTAGAAAATACCCTAGGCCCCCCCAGAGCAAAATAACCAACAAATCAACAAATATAAATGTGTGCAGTTATACCCGGCAGTGGCAGTGGTGAGGGAGGGAGTGGCGTGCAGCGCAAGCTTCTGTTAGTGGGATGTTCCAGCACAGGGGATGCCGTTGGGGAATGATGGAGTAAGGGGCAGGGGTTGCTCTGAGAGATGAGAGGTGGAAAGGAAGAGGTGTCTCCTCTGGTCCTCAGAAACCCCTGTGCACACACAGGTAAGAATCATTTAAGCTGTTTGCTTAGCAGGTAGGCAGTTGGCTGCGTATTTACAATCTTCCAGTTAGAATTAAGGAAAAGCATGATTCAGGAGTTGCTGTCTTCTAAGATAGGAGCTTACATGGAGGGACGGGCACACTCCGGAGAGATCAGGGGAAGGTTACTTCAGTTGAAATGGGCATGGAAGGAAGGTGCCACTGAAGCCTAAGCCAAGCAATTTTACCCCTCTCCTTTCCCGTTCCTTGTGCGATTTCAGGCTTTATGTACAGACACCAAATACGAAAAGGTTAAACAGGAATTTCATGGCTATCATTAAGTCTAAGCACCCAGGTTGCTTTGTCCAGTGGTTTCTGTCTTTCCCAAGAACTGGTGTCCTTGTTGGGTCTCTGACTGTGTTGCACAGATTGAGACAAGAGTACAGGGAGGTGAACCTCCCCAACACATGGCAGGAGCCTGGAGAGGCAGCTGGGGTGGTGTTGTCTTTGATAACAGAACTGTAATGGTCACATATGCAGAGAGAGCCTTCGGAGGGGCCCAGGTCTCAGATTCTCAGGACCGACTCTCCCCAGACAGCTTGAGTCTCAAGAGTCCTTTGCACAATGGCCGAATGAAACCCGTCAGCAGCAGGTGAACTGGGAAGTGGTTGCTCCTCAGAGGTAACACGATCTTTCAGAGCAGGTCAGACAAGATGTAAAAGCCACAAGACAGCTGATTAAATATCCATTCCTGTCCAGGCTCTGGGACGCCTTCTATCTACGGCTGACTCAGAATTGAAGACTGTCCTTATTCAAGAGTCTACTCTGAGCTCATCTGCCCCACCCATGGAGAAACAATATGGAAAATGACTTTCAAAGTCAAAGCACATAAAGCCGCGTCTAGTTGAGAAACTGATGTGCCCCTGACTTGTGTGTTGTGCTATTGGCCATGGGTGACAGCTGTGCCCATCAGGAACTTACCCTGTTCTGTTTTAACCACATCATGCTCCCAACAGAGATGGGGCCTCCTCATAGAGCAGCCTGGATCTATCTGGTGGTCCCTTTGAGTTGAGACTGTGAGTTTCCATTCTTTTTGTGGCTGTTAAGTGAGCCTTGAGCATTCTGCAGTATTTGCTAGAAGGCAAGAAGCCAGCATTTACACACACACACACACACACACACACACACACACACACACACACAGGCTCAAGTGGAAATTCTTAGTGCCCAGGATCATTTGAGAAGGTTGGAATTCATATACATAATTCAGGGAATGTTTTAGAGGCAAAGTTGATTCCTTGTTCCTTTGTGCCCCAGGTGTCCTTTTGTTGGGTTATGGCAATTCTGGAGTTTCATTACGCTTATTAATATGCATGACCCACGCACCTGGCTAACGCCTTTGGAGCTGCTCTGCATCTCCTGCACCTGGCACCTGACGGACACTTAGCGAAAATTTGTTGAAAGACGTTAACAATGAGCGGGTGAGTGAATGAGTGTGAAAGATGGTACTCTCTTGGGAGACCAGCACTCTAAGGATCTGTTTCCTCATCTGGAACCTGGGCCACTGCGAAGGCCAGATGAGGCGGCAGAAGCCAAGCAATAAGCACCTTGCTGGGACTCATCGTGAGTGCTCAGTAGTGATGGTTTGGATGCTGATGCTGGTGGTGGTGATGAGAGTGATGGGGATGATAGTGATGATGGTGGCGGTGATGATGATGATGGGAGTGAGGATTATGATAGGATGACAGTGGGGACAATGGAGCTGGTGGTGGGAAACTGAGGCAAATGAGCTGACTTGGTTCATTTGCTTTGCTCACTGACAAGTCGGTGCTCAGGTTGCAATCAGATTTCCAGTCCTGACTCCAGGGCATTTTTTTTCACTAGAAGCAAAAGACAGATGAGGGAGCCCAGACCCCTGCTGTGGAACTCCGTGTGAACTCACCCTAGTGGGCTGGGGTCAAACTCTGGGCAGTGGATTGGCTCATTAAACAAATGACCTAATTTAGTGCTTAAGACACTTGAAATTTACTGTACTAATTTGTCAAGTCGTCCAGGACAGGCCAGCCACCAATGATGATCCCAGTTGGTTTTAGTGGAGTTATGGACAAAATTCAGATTGCTGGCTTAGGGAAAGGTTAAGTCCAAGCAGCAGTGACAATCCTGCCTGCAGAGTGCCGGAGAGACTTTTATGGGCTGGGATAAATCTTCTGACCAGACTTTCATCTTCTCCTTTCCATTTTTAGCACCTCTTAAGGAGAATGGTTTATGGAACTAGGGAACAGGAAGCAGGAAGTAGGAAACAGGAAGTGGGAAGGTTCTATTTTGGATTTGGTCACGATAAGCTGGTATCCTTGGTGAGGATCTGTGCAAAGGAGATTGTTCTAGTCGGTGGCCACCAGCAGGGGTGGAACACACAAAAGGACATTTGTCATTGTAAGTGGCCATTCAACATCAAAGTTTAGCCCCAGAAGTTGGGAAAAATCACACAATGCATGGTCACCACAGAAGGGCCTTCTCTTCCTTAATTCTTACAGTCTGACTGTCGGCAACGGGATCTTTTTCTCTCACGGAGGTGACGCCTGGTCTCTTGCCGCAGAGCAATCAGAAAGAAGTCAGACTGGCCGTGTTTATTCCGTGTTCCAAGAACCAGGGTGAGACGGGTTACTGCAGGCTGCTTTCTTGGGGCTCCTTCACCCCCATCATCTGGACAGCTGTCTGTTTACACAGTGAGGGCCACAGAGTTCCCCATTTAAAGACCCATCTGGTCCTTCCATCAGCCTAAGCTGTAACCTGGAGACACGAACACCAGCACACCAGGGGGAGTGGAGGCTGCAAGGAGTGTGTTTATCCCGTCTGCATTAATGCTTCCTAGAGTTTATTTTCAGAGTGTAAGAGGAACAATGCCTTGCAGGCTGTCAAACCCAAACAAGGCTGGTTTAACTTGGGGCCACGGTCCTCCCAGTATTTTTCTCCTGGTTTGAAGGATTCACTTGAGAGAGGGGGAGGTCGGGAAGGCAGGGCAGGGAGGGGGCCAGAGGAGCAGCTCTGAACCCTCCTTGGGGTCTGGCCTGCCCCTGCGGGCCACTGCTGCTTGTCATATGGAACGGATTAGGCCTCCTCTCCCCCACTGTCAACTTGGGTGTTCTGCACGCAGGCTGTTTTTGCTGGGGTCTCGGTTTTGCATTTTATAACGGCAGGAAGTGCCCCTCTCCCACCACATGTGAGATTGTGTGGGAACAGTGGAGGGGGCAGGGCCGAGGGGTGAGCTGGGTGTGGGATTGAAAAGTCTCCCTCAAGGAGCTGGCCGTGTGGGTGGAAGCAGGGAGGGAGATACACACTGGCCAATTTAACTTTATGGGGTCTGGTTGGCAGGAGTTGGGGGGGGGGAGCTTCCTTGATGAAACGGGCCTGTCCCTAATAGAACTGCCCCTCATGTTTTACAGTCCCACTCGGGGCCTGGGGAGGGACCACTGGAGCATGAGGGATCACAGCTGCTCTTTAATTTGTTCTGAATTTCCTGCAGGCCTCACCAGACATGTACAGGAAATGGGCGGTAAATGTTTAATAGGTCATACCTAACCCGGCCATTAACAGGTGCTGTGCCTTAGAAAGCCCCGACCCGTGCAAGCGTACATACACCGAGCCCTCTGCCTGGTCTTCTTCTGTTTTGTACGGCAGCTTGGTGTGAGGTTGTGGTCTAGCACACCCTGAGACTACCCGGAGAAAAGCTTAGGAGAGGCTTAGGACAGATTCATGGGGAGTCAGGGCTGCCAATCCTTTCCAGCCCCAGCTGGCTGCGTTTCAGTGGCCTTCTCACTTCCTTCTGTGGACTCCCTTTTGGTACTCAGACAGCCAGTGGGTGGCTTGGATTCTGCTGGAGGGCACAAGTGCCCTGAGAAGGAATTTCTGGCCCATGTGTCAGGTCACGCGCTCAGCAGGTGACAGGCAAGCAGGAAAATGGCAGACATCCTCCCAGGACCCCTCAGGAGAGCCAGGAGGCCACTGAGGCTAAAGGGAAGAAAGGAGCTTATGTATGCTGGCTCAGGGGTGAGGGTTGGTATATCCGAAGCCCCCAGATTTCTCTCATCAGACTTTTGATACAGTCTGAGCACAAGGTTGGCTTCATTCCTCTCACCCTGGGCAGACAGATGGAAAAACTGGAATACTCCCAGGCTTCTTGGAATCCGTCTTGGGTCCCCCCCCACCCCATCCGCCCAAGTCTATGAAGGAGCTGGGATCTGAACTCAGGATTCCGACAGCAGAGCCAGCCTGCCGTGTCTGACAAGTTTATCCACGATGAAACATTAAGACAACAAACTCAACCCACCATCCAAAGACGTCGTCTGTCACTTCCCCCGTAGGCTTGTTCAGACGGTGGCACGGCTTCTTTCCAGCCTCTGTATAGGATTATTTTTTTCCCCTTATAAAATTACTATTATGGATCTCCCTCCTTCCCTCTCCTCCTCCCTCTCCCCTCCCCTCTTCTCTTCCTCCTCTCCCTCCCTCATGCACACGCACACACACACACACACACACACACACACACACGTATAATTGAGTGTCATTGCTCGGGTGCTGCCCATTTTGTTTTTTTGAGACAGGACCTTCCACTGGACTGGAACTCACCAATCAGACTATCCTGCCTGGCTAGAGAGCCTGAGGAGTCTTCCTGTCTCCCCAGCACTGAAATGCCAGCTGGATAATGTAATGCCCATCACTTTTTTAAAAACAAACAAACATGAGTTTCTGGGGATCAAACCCAGATCCTTGTGCGAGGCCAGCGCTTTCCTGACTGTACACTGCCCCACTTCCTAGACCATGTTGCAGCTTAGGTTTCAGTTGCTGGGCAGAGGTCACGTTCGGTTGCCATTCACCTGTGGAAAGACTCCATAATGAACCCTGGAGCCAACCCAGCACTCTTTCTGATCCCCAGAGCTGAGTCCACGGCATTGACCTGAAGGCTCTCCACAGACAGGGCAGACCACGTAGGTGCTCATGTGATCTGGCCACGCACGACGTGTCCACGCTGCCTTCACGCTCTGTCTTTGTGGATCGTGCTCGGTGCCGGTTCTACACCTGACAAGGGAGCAGACGAGAGGAGCACAGAGGCTCCAAGCGCAAGATTGAGATAGAGATTTATACTTATCAGCCACCCTGGCTGGAGCAGCTCAATGCCTTGAGCGAGTGTTACGTTATCTCATGATGCCACATACATTTTAGAATAGAAATCATATTAAAAATTAAGTAGAACTCTGGCTGGAAGCTTTTTGGCTGGATGGTCTTGCGAACTTGCCGCTGAGGGACTTGTTTGATAATCTAGTGTGGGGCCTTGAACTCAGGCCCTGGAGCGGAAATCCAGCACTGAGTCAGCCCAGCCCTCTTTCACTTTTCATTTTGAGACAAAGTCTGAGTCAGTTTCCCAGGCTGTTCTTGAACTCCCTCTGTAGCCCAAGCAGGCCTTAAAGTTTCCATCCTTCTGCCTCACAGCCTCTGAATACTGGGACAACGGGCCTCGCTCTGTGCCAGCAGGGATCAGAGAATTTTCGTGAGAAAACCGGGAAAGTCCCAGGCAGTCGGGAGTGCCACATGGAAGTCCCACACAGAAGAGACCTTGGTCCTCCCACCTCCAGTTGGTGTTCTGATCTTACAGCAAACGGCTCTGCAGCTTACAGACACCCGAGTTCTCCCAGGAGCCTTACCTGGCTGGAGGTTGGTTGGAGTGTGCTCCCTAGTCTTTCCAATTCCCCCATCACTCAGGCTTGTCAACCTCCTGCAAAAAAACGTCAATCCCAGCTGTCAAGCGATCCTCAGCTCCCTTCCTCTCTGATGTTACCTGTGTGAAGTTCAAGGCTGATGGAGTTCAAAGGAGGGTCTGGGAACAGCTTGAAAACCCTAATAATCCATGATGAATGGGCTAGACGTGGCCATCCAATAAATAGTCTCTGCTACGGGGCTTTTACAGTGACAGTCCTCAGACGCTCTCACGGCGCTGGGAGCTTGTGTAAACCAGCTCTCACTGGTAACGGGATAAGAAGAGTGACGCTATGCAGGCCCCTGCCGGCGTCCCTGTCATGCTTTGAAGCCCAGCTGCTGAGAATGGGGCCCACTACTGGCCTGAAAATGTGCGAGTGCCTAGCAAGATGCACTGAGCTTAAACAAAACGATGTCACCCCTCACTTCTGCCAGAGGGTGGCTCCTATATCTTTGGCCTTGGGGCTCAGGCCTGCAGTTCAAAGGCATGGAGACATCGCTGCCTGAGAAGTCAGTGTTCCAAAGCAGGTAGTGTCAGCTGTGGCTTGGGTGCCGGGTCAGCCTACGGACATATTTTTCAATGGCCTTTCAACACTCATAAGTGTGTATTTTATTTTAAAACCTGGTTTTCTTGGTCTATCAAGAGATCGACTGAAGTTGGGCGTTACCCAGGCCAGCAGTTGCCTGTGCATCTCGAGGAGGACGGCGGTCACCCCCCCCCCCCCCCCCCCCCCCCCCCCCCATCTTCACCTCCCCCCCCCCCCCCCCCCCCCCCCCCCCCCCCCCCCCCCCCCCCCGGCACAAGGGTGTACCCTCCAGCAACAGTCCCTATCGTGCTCTGTCACTTTGCACATTTCTGTCCAGAGGTCACAGTGTGGGGGTGAAAGCAGAGATTGGCTTAGAAGAGAGGTAAGCGCCTCTGGGGGATCACTTCTGGAGAGAAGGGGAAGGAGAGCCTGTTTCTCAGGTATGGACTAGGGGGTGGGGAGAGAGGTGGATGCTCAAGGTGGGCTCACATCCAGCCATCTCACTCCTGAATCCCCAGGGCAGTGTTGGAGAAGAGCCAGCTTGGCCTGCAGACTCTGATTCCATCGGCTGAGTGCAGCCTGAGTGCCTGGTGCCACTAGGACCAGCTGCAGTCATCCAGGGTAGGGGGTGGGGAAGCCATCTATCTCTGTGAGAGCCAATTCAAGGATGCTAAGCCCTGGCCCGTTCCTTCTCTGCGGTGGGATTTCTCTTCCAAGCCACTGGTATTTGACAGTGCTCTGGCTTGAGGAAGGGGAAGAGAGGGGTGGAGGCTGCTGAAGGTGACTCCCATCCAGTCTACCAGAAAGGGTCATGTTTTTCCCCTCCTCCAGTGTCGGTTTTCCCTAAGCTTGGGGAATGTATTTGCCAAGCTAATTACCGCTGGGTGATCATTACGGCAAAGCCCATCCATTCAAAGAGTACCAGGTGGGATAGGTGGGATTGCCTCTGCCTACGGGGTGCTTCCAGACAGTCCCTGTTGCTTCTGCCCTGGAGCAATGGGGTCGTCCTTCGGAAAGCTCTCCCTCTGGGCCTCCGCCTCCTTTTAGAAGACCCCATCCCCTCAAGTTCTGTCAGAATCCAGATAAACACATAGCTCCCTGTGAAGGGTGTTGGGAAGCAGTGATGGCTTGATTTCTGGAATGTTCAACACAGGCTCGGGCTGTCCCCACATTTTGAGTGCTTGGTCCCAGCTTGAGGTGCTGTCTCCAAGGTTGCAGCACCTTTAGGAAATGGCCCCTGGCTGGTGGAAACAGGTCCCTAGGAAGTAAGCCTTTGGCAGTGGTATCCATCACCTGGTTCAGGTCTAGTGCTCTCTCTCTCTCTCTCTGCTTCCTGTCTGCTGCCATGGAAACAGGCTGATGGTGCTACCTTGAGGAACTGCTATCCCTCAGGAACCGTGGGTCCCAATGCCCAATGAGATCTTTCTTGCTTAAGCTGTTAGGTATTTTGTCATTGCAGAAAAAGCAGCTGAGGCAGAGGTTCAGGCTCTTTGTCTGTGTTGGAGTTGGTGGATCCTCCATAGACAGGCAGTATTCGGAAGGGTCCAGACCTACCTTAGAACACAAGCTGCAAGCGAAGTCTCAAGCTGAGCAGGAAAGTGCTAACAGACGCAGTAGCTCATGGCTAACCTTTCCAATGGCTTCAGGGTGGAGGTGGAGAGGCGATGTGCAGGATGGCTCCCTTATATCTGGAACATTCCTGAGTGATAATGCTCTTACAAGCAAGACCTGGCCCCAGTCCACCTTCGAGTCCTCATCTGACTGCCAGGTCCCCAGTACCTCCCAATCAACACTGAGCCTGGGCAGCTGGGACAGATCTGAGCCCTGCCTCTCCTCCCACCTCCTGCTCTCCATGTTCTCCCCATGGCAAGGCCTTGCAGGCCGTGGCCATGTTTAACCTGTCTTCAGAGCCCCTTCATACCTTCTCTTCAACCACAAGGGATGCTGGGATGCAGGGTCTGGTCAGCTCTATGGGTGCTGTTCTCTCATGGGGAACCACTGCTGAGAGTTGTCGCTGCTCTCCGCCCCTTCCTGGGAAGTCAGTAGGGCTGTGTGAATCTGTACGGGCAGGGAGGCAAACGTGCAGTCCTGCCTACTGCCCCTGCCAGGCTGCACAGGGGCCAGAAACCTGCAGGGTGCTGACTGATGTCAGCAATTCCTCCCACGGGAATTGCTCAGAGGGAAGCTACACTTGCCTCTGACACCCTAGGTCTCAGTCTGTTTGGACCACCGTGCATGGCTACGTAGGTTTCTTTCCATGAGGCAGTATGGGCCACTCTTGATTCTCGCCATGGGGACCAACATGGAACCTTGGGTGGGCGATGGTGCCTCTGCCCTTCCTTCAGGACTCGTGGGTGATGCTGATTGGATTTGAAAATGGCAGCCCATCTACAGTAAAGGAAGTTGCAGAGGTCTCCTATAGTGGGATTTGGTAAGAGGCCTCATTTTCCTTCAGGCCAAGGGCCTAGCATAGAAACAGTGAAGGACTCCTACTATAGGTGCCCTGGGTGATACAGGGAACAAGGAGAGGAAGCCAGGGAACCATTCGTGCTCCTGCTGAGCCTATCTCTACTCCCATCTCAGACATGAATCTCCCTCTACTGCACCTCAGACAGGAACCTGTCTCTGTTCCTCATCTCAGACGATTGACTTGTTTCCGCCCCTCACTTCAATGGACCAACCTCCACACCCTCATCTCTGACCAGGATGCTGCAGAGGAGAGAGTTTATCCTCTGGCAGATGAGCACAGTGTACCTGAATGACCCCTGACTGAGTCTCTGTATGCTTCTCTCCCCAGCTGGAGTGTGTAGGGAGGGGGGAGTGAGAGAGACAGGGAGTGACGACTTACCTAGACCTGACAGGGCAGCATCCGCCATGGGATGGGTGGTGTGGCAGGAGGGTGGTGGTGCCGTTGACAATATACTTAGCAGCTACTGTTGATGACCACGGCAGCCCACAGTTGTACCATATTGTTGGACTGTTCAGGGAAGGTGGCACACTTTTGGCCAGGGCAGTGTCTCCTTGCACTTGGGTGACAATAGAGACTGGTCTCACCAGCTCAGAAGATGTGTCCCTCACAGCCATTCCCTCTGCGTTACCTCCGTTCACTCATATTCCATCTTAAACAATACAGCTCCCATTCTATGCCATAACCTAAATGTGCCGTTGCCTCCCCCCTCCACACGTACACCATGGCTACCTACTGAAGTCTGTTCAGAAGTCCATGTGCACCCATGCTTATAGTTGGTTTTACTTTTTTTACTCTTTAGAGGTCTGCCACCCAGCTCCCAAATAAATACATGGAGACTTACTCTTACTTATGAATGCCAGCCCTTAGCTTGGCTTGTTTCTAGCCAGCTTTTCTAACTTAACTTATCCCATTTCCCTTTAACTACGTTTTGCCTCTGGCCTTTTTATCTCTCTATATTCTGTATATCTTGTTTTCCTTCTTACTCTGTGGCTGGCTGTGTGGCCAGGTAGCTGGACCTTGGTATCCTCCTCTCCTTCTCCTTTTTCTTGCTCCTCCCTCTTTTTTCAAGCCTAGATTTCTCCTCCAATTTAGTCTCTCTGCCTGGCAGCCCCACCTATGCCTCTCTCCTGCCTAGTTACTGGCCATTCAGCTCTTTATTAGACCAATCAGGTGTTTTGGACAGGCAAAGTAACACAATTTTACAAAGCTAAACAAATGCAACATACAAGAACGCAACACATCTCTGCATCATTAGGCAAATGTTCTGCAGCATAAATGAATGTAACACATCTTAAATATTCCATAACACATGAGTGATTGGCAGAACACCCCCGCCCCTGCCAGTGGTATGGTTTGCACACAGGGTTGAGGGAACCCCCGATTCTGACTTTTCTGCCCAGGCCATGGTATACAGAATACCTACATGTGCCCTCAACAGCACTCACTCTGTCAGCCACACCTCTAGCTCCCAAGGGGCTCTGTCCCCTCCACCTGCCACATCTGGCCCTCAGCTGCGCATCGCCACCACTGTTTATGTAGAGCTTCCCAGCCCTGCTCACATCTCTAAACAGCCACCGCTGCTGTACAAAAAGCAGGCGCTCGCCTTTCTTGGATGTCAGACCAAAGCATCTATTCCCAGCATTCCTTGGGAGAGGATAAAAAAGGGCTTGTTTATCACTGCACAGAAACCCCACAGGTCCAGATCCCAGCTCTGGCTACTTTATGGCAAAGAAGACATCATTGCACACGGTGGGCTTGGATTTCTTTTCACTGGGCAGCCTGGGCCTGGGAACCAGACGGCCTGGATTGCTGCGGGTGGGGCACCTGGAGGAGGTGCTGGCTCAAGGGAAGCCCCATCCGCCTTCCTGACCTGCTTCCTGGCCCTTCCAGCGCCTTCTTCCCAGGGAAGGCATGAAGGGGCCCGGAGAGAAAGTCTCTTTGTTTCTAGGAATGTTTTCCTTCCTTCTCTCAGGTCCTCTCATGTGTGGCGTCCCTGGCCTCTCGCGGACCTGGTCATCGGGTTTCAGGCCATGATTTGCACAGCTGTGCACGCTAATTTGATCAAGTATCTGATTCAGGCACCAAGTGGGGCCACTGTGACTGGCTATCCCGTCCTGTCCCGCAGGCACGGGCCTCCGAGGCATCTGCCCCTCTGCACACAGCTGTCCATCAAACAGTCAGACGTGGGAGTACCCGGATGACCCAGTGTGTGATTTATTTAATGATGCCCCAAGGGGAGCGAGGTGGGGAAAGAGTGGCCCTTGGACTTGTGTTTCTTCTTCCTGTGGGGTCCATGGCTCTGTTCTGGGGCTTGGAGTGGAAGATGAGCTAACAAATAAAGCACATTGTTCTCCATAGGACAGCGGGAAGCGTGTGCGGACTCTGTGCCTGGGTTCCTGCAGGGTGGGCTCCATTGAAACCTCCACGGGCAAGTTTTGCTTGCCTCTGGCAATCCTCTGGGCTTCTGGACCAGCAGGAGCAGCAACATCCCAGCCCTACTCTGTGCTTCTCTGTATCTGTGCTCGCTAGGGCATCAGCCTGAGTGCCAGGGCCCATCTGAACCCCCAGAACCTCATCCCACCTCTCTTTCCCTCACGTCTCATGTAGCCCAAGCTGGCCTTGATCTTCTGACCCTCCTCTCTTCACCTCCTGAGTGCCTGGTTGGCAGGGAACCATGGCTCCATGCATGCTAGATGAACTCTACTGACTGAGCCTCTGCCCCAGGCCCTGCGTAGCTTCCTTTACTCTGGAACCTTCCCTCGGTTTCCCTGGTGTATCTGGAGTGCAGACCTGCTCTTCTGCTGATTGCCTTTCTGTTCCGGCTGCTCTGACAGTCATTCAAGATGATGGCTTCTGGAAGCTCCCTGTGTTCCCTTACAAAAGGGATCCCCTATTTTAAAGACATAAAACTAGGCAACACGAAGCCCAAATTTCCCTCACAGTACCATGTCCAGTTCTATGTCATGGATTCCATAATGAGGGTCCTGACCTCGCAGTGATAGGGACACTGGGAAAGGCCAGGGCTAGGGTTCAGAGGGGTGTCCCCTAACACTGTGACAGGTCTTTCACTGATGCAGCCACAGAAGACAGCCAACAAAGGGATCTATCTCCAGAGTCCAAAACACAGGGTCATGAAGGCCGGGGCAGGTGCTTCTGCTGCAGCATGAGTGTGTGGAAGAAAAAGGCCTCATCTCAAGAGACAGCTGCTGGTGGTCTACAGGCCCCCGTGTGAGCAGGAGTAAAGACCCTGTGGAGAGCCCACCCCAGAGCTCATCCGTAGAGAACACAGCTTGCTGGTCTTTCTTAGGAACCCAGATACTGACACTCAGCAACCAAGGAAGAAGACCATACTCGCCTTAGCTTTGTGGGTCTTGACAATGACCAGCCAGGGCTTCACCTGTGGCTGCTAGAACTCTACATGACCCCTAGTCAGATCTGAGGTTCCCCACTTGGACACTTGGCTATACTTGGGACTGCCTACATAAATACTTGTAAATATAGAAACAGTTGAATGTAGAGAAAGCAACCATTCTGTGCTCTGCTAATTGTCCATATCCATGCTTTTAGCTTCCTTCTGCACAGGCCTTTTCCTGGGAAACAAACCCACACCTGTTTTCAACTCATCACACAGGGTTGTGGAGACCCATATCTCCTCAGGGCTCAGGATCCCATTAGTGAGACTGTGGGTGTGAAATAAACACCTGGGCTCGAGTGTTTAAACACTGGGTCTCAGATGTGAATAAGCCTTGCTGTGAGTATGCACGATGACAGATGCAAACTGACTGTATCTGCCATGAGGGATTGTATCCCTTAAAACTGTGAGCCAATATAAGTCCTTCCTCCCGTAATTCTCTCAGACATTTGGTCTTAGCAATGAGAAAACCAACTAATACATTGAAGATATCTACCAGCCCAAAACATATCCTCTCTCTCACACACATTCTCTCTCCAGTGGGTGCGCGCGCGCGCGCACACACACACACACACACACACACACACACACACACACACGCGCGCACGAGAGAGAGAGAGAGAGAGAGAGAGCCCACTATTTCCTTATCCTATATAATAGCATAAAATGTGACAATATGATTTCTTTTCTGTTCTCCACCCTAAAGGCTCAGATTTTCCACCCCAGAAGTGGGAGAGCACAGAGTCCTGTCTAGTCAACACCCTTGACCTTGACTGTCCCAGGATCCTCTCTATGACCTCCTGCTGAGAGCTCCTGACTAGGGAAGTCTCTCAGCATTGTTGGCCACTGTCCTGAAATCTTCAGTAGATAATTGGGCTCAAGGGCCAAACAACCCATCCCCAAACCCTGGCCACTCTGCACTCCATGTCTCTCCCATTGGAATGGTACAGAACTGTAGAAAGGGAGACCTATAGGCTTGGTCAGCCATCCCAATGTAGCTTTAAATGAAACCATACATGCCTTGAAACAGCCACAAGATGAGAGGCAAGCCAGGTTGCTCACTCTGTCCCTGCAGTGTGCTCGGTGATAAAAGAGCTAACTTGTACTGAAACATCCTTTCAGAGATTAGGACAAATTTTCCACTGGATTATGGCAGATGACAGAATGTCGTCAGCTGCTTGGCTACAAGGCTGCACGGGAAGGGTTTCCTCTGCGTGCTGATCCAAGTAACAGCAGCACCAGTCAATTTCATGAGAGATCAAGCCAGGCGGCTGATTTGGATTAACCAGTGTAACGGTCCAATGGGCTAAATTAACTGTAAAATCTTCTAATTTTATTCAGGCATGTAAATAAGGGTCCGTGTCCACATACATCCAATAGCCTATTTGCAACTAGCTCTCAACAGGCATGCTGCCCACATAAAAGGAGATGTCACCGCAGCTCTGGACTCGACAGTTTGGGTTTAAAACTTGTCTCTGGTCAGTCACAATCATGTACTTGTGGATGTCTCTGAACCACAAGGATAATGGGTGCCTGGTCTATGGAGTGAAGTGTTAAATGAGCTAATTTATAATATTGCCACCATCACCACCATTATAGTCAATATCACCATCATCAATGCCACCATAGCCATCACCGCAATCATTGCTATTCCTGTCACCATCATCTCCATCAATCATCACCATCATTATCACCATCATCAGCACCATCATAACCATAACCATTATCATAATCGCTATCACCATCATCAACTCCGTCGTACTCATCATCACCATCACTACCTTCATCACCATCGTTATTACCACCACCATCATCATCCTAATCACCACCACCACCACCACCATCATCATCTTCACCACCATCCACCATCACCAGGCCTCTTCACTCTGCACTGATGGATAGTTAAAACTTAGGACATAGGTTGTTGGGCCTCATGAGGCCCGGGTGTGAGGCCCATTGTCATTTCCTGAGCCTAACTTGAGTTGGCATGAAGCCTAGTGTAACTTCCCCAACATAGCTAGAGTTTGAAGACCTGTCTCTGGCTACCCGACCTAGACCCGCCTCTTCCCAGCTACCACTAGCGTGGCAGAATATTATTGGCCCTTGTTCCTTATTCCACCTCAACCCATCCCAAGCTTCTCCACCCCCATCACAACCCTATATAAGTCCCTGCTTGATACCATTAAACGAGATCCTGCTTTGAAGGACTCACGACTCAGTGGATATGTTTCTCCCTGGTGACGGGGCAGGGCAGGGCTGGGACACTCACTATCCCACTCAGCCCCAGGGAGAGTCCAGGGGTTCCGGCTCTGCCCCTGCTCTTTCTGCCAGAGAACCCCACAATAGGTGGCGATGGTTCATGTACTCACATCTTGTGGGTCATGATTGCTAGAGACTGGAGGTGATAACCCTGCATAGCTGGGGAGGCATTGTTTACATTTGGGCCCTTGTCATTTACCCACCCAGGCTCTGAGCATCAGAGGCAGCAGGGTGGAGGTTAAGGGCTGAGGATCACCAACCAACGTCACAAAGTGACTAACCCAGAGGAGATATTTCACTCTCAAGATGAGAAAGCAAGTTGAGAGAGTAGAAGGCTTGCTTCAAGTCAGGACAGGCCTTGGGCATTCCATCCTCTGGAATCCAGATCCTCTGTGATCCACACTCGCATCCTGTTGGTGTAGGTTCTAATGGATGCTTCCTAGTCAGTCGGGAGCTGAGGTGTAGAGGGAACACTGTAGCTGAAGGGATCAGGTACACTTGGAAAGGAAACAGGGGCCTCTCCAATGTGGCAAGATCACTGTGGTGTGCTGAGCCATTAGGGAGAGAAGAGGGCCATGAAGGATAGAGGTCTGGAGACAGAAGGCAGAGAGGAACGGAAGCCTGGGGTTCCCGCTTTGGGCTGCATGGTGGAATCTTCTTGGAGTGCCCCATGCAGATCAATGAAATCACAGTATATGGGGCAGGACCCCCCATGATAAATTCCAGTGTTTTCTAAGAGTTCCCGGAGAACTTTGCAGCTCAGCAGTTCGTCTTCCAGTCTGCAGAGCCTTGAGTCTTTCCCCTCTTGGCGCCCGCCATAGTGCTGCCTCTTACACTGCCTCTCTCTTTTCCCTCTGGAGAGGTTCTTTTGTCCTGAGCCCTTAGAGAGCAGGGTGGAGGAGGGTCTGAGTGACGTCTGACAATGTCTTTCCCATCAGCTTGAAGACTGACATCAACGAGCCACAAAGCATGGCTTCTCCTCTGCCTGGGGCCTTTGGTTGCCTGCCATGGGGTGTCAGCACTGAGAAAGCCTGTCTCCTTAGAGGGACACCCTGGTACACACTGTGTGGCCTGAGGCCGTCCTGCCTGGTGTCCACCACGAGGCCGGTGGCTCATGAGGACCTGCTGCTGCTGAGGCTGTGGTGTCCGGTGAGAGCTGAGGGATGAGCTCACTCCCCCCCTCCCCCCGGGGGGGCACTCTGCAGGCTGTGGCTATCCCACACCCACAAGTCCTTTGGTCCCTAACTCCACTCTGGTTTCCCAACCCCAACAAGGCTGCAGGGGTGGCGATTCACCAACATCACTATTATCACAGACGCAGGGACCCTGTGTTCTAACTTGTGTTAAAGGAGAAATTCCGAGGCAGTAGCTTCGTCAAGATTAAGGAGCGAATCAATCAGCAGGTCTTCTGCCAGTGTCTACAATGTGTCTAGCACTGGGCAGGCACGCAGGGGAGGGCCATCAAGCCCTGGCTTGAGCCTGCCAGATGCTTCCAGCCTAACTAGAGCAGTGATTAAGAGGCTCAGTACCTCTTAGCTTTGGACCAATAGCTCTGAGTTTATGGACTGGCCAAGAAATCATCTTTCAGAACCTCCAGCTCCTCCCCTAGAGACTCTGGTTTTCTGGGTAAACTGTTGTCATTATAATATCACCCATGTGGGCCACAGAAACCATGACTCAGCAGGTACTGGCCTACCCCAGATACCCTGACTGGATATGTCCACAAGGCTGTGGGCTGAGTGTTTACCAGCACCCAAGTTCCACCCCCAGCACCGCAAGGATCACACACACACACATACACACACACACACACACACACACACACACACACACACACACACGTGCGCGACAAAACTCCTGGGTCTCAGAACGATGCCTCTCTTAGCCAAGAGAGGGAAGAAGGGGACAAGATCTCCTGAGTAAATTGAGAGCATGGGGACCTTGGGGGAGGGTTAAAGGGGGAGGGGAGAGGCAGGGAGGGGAGCAGAGAAAAATATAGAGCTCAATAAAAATCAATAAAAAATTAAAAAAAAAACGACAAGGGGGGGGATTGTATAGCCCTACAAGCACCGGCAACAGGAAGTTCAGCTGACCTTGCAGAAGCACAGTGACCTTACATTAGAGCAGACAAGAGCTTGGCATGGCTAACAGCCCAACAGGAAGAGGCAGAGGTTCTGCAGAAACAGGAGTTTGTGGTCCTCCCAGCAAACCCATTCCTTCATGCATGTTCCTTCTGTCTCTTCCCTAGAGTGCCCTGGCCTGAGCAGTCCCCACCTCATCTCTACAGTTTGTAGATATGCCAGCTGGGCACCGCCTGGCCCTTTAGGAGGGTGCATTAGGGTTTGCACTGGGCTAATGTTCTTCTCGGGATGACTACAGATTTATGTCTGAGAGTTGCAAGCTGGAAAGGCCACATGTTTGCCCTCGAGACGCTTCACGTGCAATTTGGGAATTTGGGAAATGCTCAAAATAGCGTTTGCCCATAAAATTGCCTGAAATGCAGTCCAAATGTGTCTGTAAAAGTTGACCCAGCAACGAGTGATTGTTATTAGTTCATGTGCTTCCAGCTTCCAGGCAGGGCTGGGCGTCGGTTCAGTCAGGTGCCTGTGAACTTAGGGTGATCTCAGAGGCGCAGATGGGGGCATCTCACGTTCTGTTTTGCAGATCGAAGCGGGGGGCTCAGCACGTTCTCTGCCTAGTGCTGGCAGCTGACCTGCATGTAGTACTGGCAGCCCTTCTGAGACATTCCCCTTAAGGTAAATTTCTGATCTATGGATCAGGATGCAGGAAAAAGGGCAGGTTAAAAGATGGCAAAATTAAAACCAGTCTCCCCACCTGAAGGAGTAGGCTGCAGCCCATGGGGCTTCCTCTTGCTGCCATGCTTTCTACTTGGCAAAAGAAGTGTCCCATGGCCTGAAACCCTCTCTGACCTGCACAGCTATCACCACTGTCACATTTCCAGACTCTGTTGACTCTCCAGGAGGACATGGATTCCCCATGAGGCCCCTGTCTGTGTTCTCTGTGACACCGTATGGACAGCTGGACAGCATGCTCTTTGTGCACGTGACACCAGGGAATGCAAATCAGGGCATAGTGAGATGCCACCCCATGATACCCCCCCAGACAGCTAGGAGGAAAAAATGCAAGTACTTGAGTGGGGTGGGGGAGTCAGAGCTTTCTGTGTAGCGGGGGGGGGGGGGGGGGGGGGGGGGGGGGGGGGGGGGGGGGGGGGGGGGGGGGGGGGGGGGGGGGGGGGGGGGGGGGGGTTGGGGGGAGGAGGATCATCCCAGTGCTGGGAAAGCAATTACCACGTTGTGACAATGACTGTGATTTAGGCAGCTAAGTTTCTTCTGGCCAAAGGAGAGGGTGCTGTGGGGGGTCTGGGGAACTGTGGGGGGTCTGGTGTCCCATGGTCAAGCCTCAGACCTCCCATGTTGTAGCTGGGTGACCTTCAGTCATCTACTTGACCTCTGTTCTTCATCCTTTGCCTCTCAACACTGTGGGACTCAAATAAATCACACACGCGCGCGCGCGCGCGCGCGCACACACACACACACACACACGGCGTGGAAGGAGGGGTGGTCGGCAAGGGCCTTCCAGCTCCTCTAGCCCCACCCCTAAGCCCCAGTTCTGTTCTAGAATGTTCTCTTTGCTCACGCCTTCTAGCCACCCAGGTTGGCTTTCATCTTCAGTCGCAGACCTTGCCCCAGGATCTTTGCACTAGCCAGCCTTGCTATCTGGAATGTTTCTTCCCCTCTTCTTCCTCCCCACTTCTACTTCTCTCTCTCCTCTCCCTTGCCCTCGCTCCCTCCCTCTTTTCTTTCTCTCTCCTTCCCCATCTCCATCCCTCCCACCCTTTCTATCTCTTGTGCTGTTTCTCCCTCTTCTTTGGGTGCCCTGTGTCTGGGGAAACACATTCAGGACTGTATATGTATCCAACAACTGGACACTGAATTAATTCTCTTTCTTGGTTTCAAAGCCATACCCCAGGGAACACAGTCCGATTTCTCATTGGCCATGTTGAGCCGAGACCCTGGTACCCATCACTCATAGGGAGGAATTTGGCACACTGAATAAAATGACTTGGGGTGAGGTGGGGCTCAGGGAGAGGGGACGGAGGATGGCGGAGGGAACATCGTGGGCCATGGTCAAAGCTGTTAATCATACGAAGGGAAAGGGAGAACATACTCCGCATGCCACCTACACCTGGTGTGTGCACACACGTGTGTGTGTGCACTTGCACATGTGTGTGTGTATGTGTGTGAGATTCCACAGGCCATTCCAACACTGTTTCCCTCCTCAGATTTCTAGACCCTTGGAAGGTTCTAGATAGAACCCAGGCCCTGTGGTACTGAGAAGACCCCACAAGAACAGCGGGTCATCTTTGTGGGTGGAAGTTGGGATGGAAACCGCAATTCTGAGGCAAATAGACTAGATTCAAGTCCCGGGAAAGCTGCTCAGCCTCGCTAGCCCCAGTTTCCCCATCTTTACTGGAAGACTAAGACCCGCCACCAGCCTGGCCCTGGTTACTGCCCACCTCAGGTGTATAAGGCCTGTGCAGGGAGAACCACCACCATTACCCAGGGCAGTGAGCTGACCAAACTCCTGACACACTGCTCAGATCCAGGCTTCCACTCCCAGGCACATTTGAGGGGATGCTGACGGGCATCCCAGGTGTTGGGCACTGGACAAAGACTCAGACTGGTTGGAAGGGTGACTGCTTTGTTGGCCACACAGCTGGACAGATTCTCTTCCTCCTGCCCCTTTGCTGGTGTCCCAAGGAGGAGGCAGGAATTCTGACAGGGGAGGCTGAAAGATGGGTCCCCATTGCCTCATCCAGATGATCTGTTGGGGCTCCTAAGCCCCAGAAAAGGCCAGCGCCTGACAGGGCCTCACCCTGTGGCTCCCAAGGGCCCTGTCAATCAGACCCAGGCAGGGCGCCTGGGACAGGCTGGCGGCTTGAAAGAAAGCCGGGCATTGTTTTGAAGGGTTAACCCATTGGCTTCTTGGGTTTCACCGGGAAGCCTGTGTGGCCGCAATGGCCAATTTAGTATTTGTCGGGAGCTGGGTGAGGCTAGCCTGAGGAGCAGCCTGCAGGCCATAGGTAGGTCTGTGGTCATGACTTATGGAAGATGCGGGGCGGGGGGAGGGGTGCATTCTTATCCCATATTTGGTGATGTGGTGGGCTTTCAGGCCTCCCTGGCTTTCATTTGGCAGGGTCTTAATGAGAAACCCCAAAAGGATTTAAAACGTTCCCTTTCCCAAGGACAGGAAATAAATGGGAAAGTTCTAGGGAATTAGGGGAAACCCCCGAAACGAGCTAGAGACAGCGGCCTTTGTTGTCTGTGTGTCTGTCACACTCACATGGAAGAGAACAAGAGGGTGTGTGAGAGACTGTGTGGGGACACCTGTGTGGGTCTGAGAGAGGCAGAGATACGGGGGGGGGGGTGTGGAGAGAGAGAGAGAGAGAGAGAGAGAGAGTCAAGGCAGAGAGAGACAGAAGAAAAGATGGGGAAGAGGGACAGAGATGGAGAGAGATAGAAAGATACAAAGAAACAGGGAAAGAGACAGAAAGGAGTCAAATAGACAAGGAGAGACAGAGAGACCCTGGGGATGGGTAGCTGGCTCTCTGCTCTTCTCTTAGGTGCTCTCTGGTCTTCAAGGTCAGTGTTCTGAGGCTTCTGGAATGAAGTTCCTGGCTAGCAAACAGCCTGTCTTCCAGTTAGGCTGGAGAAGGGACTGAGCAAACCTTTGTCCATGAGTGGACAGATATTAGGCAAAAAAGCCACCTGAGGAAGAAACTTATAATTGCATGAGTCCACACTGCGGCTTGCTCAACCAGTCAGATGGGGAGAATGAGTGACATCACACAGGGAGGAAGAGGAACAGCACCTGGTCCCCGCCATTCACTTCCCTTCTGTCTCATCGGCAGCACAGGCACCTGGCCACACGTCGACTGGAAGAAGTGTGTGTGGCCTTCCCCTGGGGACAGAACTATATCCATGCAGTAGTTTTCAGCTTTGTGCTTGGTAGCTGCACCCCTGCTGTGGTTTGAGTGTGTGTCCCCAAAAGGCAATATATCATAGGCTTGAGCCCAAGCTTGGTGAAATTGGAAGGAGGTTACATTTTCAAGAAATGGGGCTTGGGGAGTCTTCAGGCTCTTGAGGGTGATCCAGCAGGGTCGCTGGGACCCCAGGGTCATCTATTCTTTCTGAGTTTGCCAGCCCTGACGTAAGTGATTTTGCTTCTCCACATACTCCAGCCGTGACGAGATGTCCTGCCCCGATGTCTAATCTCTTGTCACCCGTCAAATGAGCAGGCCTTCCTGCTGGTGCACCTTCAGGACCTGCTTCTGTTGTCCAGATCAGACCACATTCTACCTGGATGTTTAGAGATCAAGCCAGCAGAAGCAGGGGGCCTTCCTTGGCTGTCCAGTAGGAGATCCCTCCAGGGGCTACCTTCTCGCTGGGGCTCTGGCACATCTGGTGGAGACCCTCAGGAATGTACCATAGAACATAGAACAAGTGTTTACCTGGCCCACCCTTCTTCCCTCTCCACCTTATCCAACACCCAGCTCATTCCCATGTATGTCACCCAGCTTCTAAATCCTGTTCAGGTGACAGCCTCCCCAAGGTGTATGAAGACTGGCAGCTGGTGGCATCAGGCGACCAGGTTCTGTGGCTAAGAAAAAAAAATATCTATATATCTATATATATATGTGTGTGTGTGTGTGTGCGTGTGTGTGTATGTATTTGTAAATGATGTATATGTATCTGATACGTGAATGTACACACACATACATTCATACATACATACACACATGTGAGTGTGTATGTCCAAACCTCTGCCACTGGGAAGCTGAGGCCCAAAGAGAGTAAGAAACTCTCTGCAGCCACATGGGAGCCTTTGGTGGCAGCATCTGCATCACAGCCAAATGCTCTTGACTTCCGGACACCAGCTGGTCCTGGATTTAACAGACCGACAAAGCAGGCCCAGATTCAACGCTGTGCACCTTACCATCTCCCAAGACTTTATGAGATATGAGCTGGAGTCACTGTGTCCTGGCCCTCCCTTCTTCCCACACAGCTCTCCTTTTTCAACAAGTAAAAAGAATGGAAATTTCTGTGTGAGGGACTTGGAACATTCCATACTGTGGGGCTATGGGGGTCATAGAGTCAGGTCACAGTTAATGCTCTCAGTCGTGGTCATGGCTGTGACCAGTGAAGCCCTTCAGGATCTGAGCAGCGGCTATGAGCCAAATGACAGGCAGCTGTGCAGAGGGGGACACAAGGAAGCTAGAGGTAGTACAGCCACAAGCTGAGCCGGGGTTTCCCTCTTCTACTTTCAGGGACTTAACCAGCCAGGAAAGAATGTGCCACGGTCAGCACAAAACCAGGACGGTCTGTTGGAATTCTGCTGAGCTGGGGGAACTGGACTTCAGGGCCATTTACAAAATGCAGAAGGGGCCAGGCAGGGTTGGTAGTATCTGGCCTGGCAGCCGGGGTGACTTCCATGCCACTGGGGTGACCATGTATTGGGACCACACATGCACTCCTGTTCACTGGTGGGTTCTGGCTCAGGAGCAGCTCTGGTAATGTTGGCATCAGCCCAGGCAGGAAACCTGGGGGGGGGGGGCTCTACCTGGTGAGGTCCTAAGGGCCATGGCTCACAGGGAGGTTGGAGACAAAACAAACCAAAGTTGGCTTTTTTGATCTGTGAGGTTTCTGAAGGGCAAGCTCATCTTGGTGATGTCTTTGTCTCTGTATCTCGGGGTTCCTTCCCCTCGGGCCACATGTAGCAATTCTCGACCACCAGTGCTGACGGGTGAGGTGACTAGAGAAACAGAGAGATGAGGAGAAAGAGAGAAAGAGAGGGAAGAAGGAAGAGAAGGCATGGTGGATGGGGACAGGAGGCCGAGAAAGCCGCTCCTATCTCCCCTGTAAACTCACCTGCTGCCCTGAATATCCCTCCCGACTCAGCAAGCCTCGAGGAGTCCCCATAGGTGGACACAACACAGGCCAGAGCAATTTGTCCTCTGCAGAGTTCTCACTACACAGTCAGGCAGAAGGGAAAACAAAGGGGGGGAGGGGGAGACTGCGTGCGTGCATGTGTTTATGTATGTGTGTTTAGGGAGGTATGGATTAAGTGTGGTCAATAGGCCTCATCCACTGGAGGATGGAGACAAGTCTTTCTGTGCATCTGTACCGTCACACCTGCCAACTCTCGACCTCCCAAGGGGAGGCAGGAACTTGAGACCAAAGCATTTCCAGACTGTGACTCTGATCTTATACCGGCGTGTCTCTGTGAAGCCCGGTCCCCCAGTGCAGTCCTGCCCACCATAGTCTCTTCCCCGAGTCTGGAGTTCAGTCCTGCACAGGTATGTCTGAGGATGGCAGGGGTGTTTGTAAGGATGGTAGGCCGTGCCTCTGCGTGGGGCTGCCATTCAGATAAGGGGGCCGAAGTCAGAGCTGGCATTTGCCTGATTGTGTGCATGTGTGTGTATTGGTTGTGTGTGATTCTGTGCATACACATGCATACCCGGAATGCACGTGATCATGTGTGTAGATATGTGTGCACACTGGGGTCTAAAGCAATGGCTGGCCTCGTGACCTGTGCACTGGAACTCCAAGACCGGCTTTTCCTGGACTCTTTATTTGTTCCTGTCAGGGGACAGTGAGTGACGTTTTGTTTTCTGGGCCCATTTGTCTGTGTGACATCTATGAGGGACTTGCATTCCTCATTCCCCAGTCCCCCTATAGGAAGGAGCCTGGGACTCTGTGAGCAGCAGGAGGTTGGCCTCACCACCCTGGGATGCTATAGTCTTTCTTCTCCTGGAGGGCAGCTGGCCTGGTTTCCTGGAGACGGTATAGCACTGCAGATCTGATGCTGTTCTCCATGGATGTTGCTCCTATGGGGGTGCGGGCGGGGGTGCGGAAGTTCAGGTGTTGAAAAGATGTTAATATCATCCCACAGAGTTGCTTTTAGTTGGAACAAGTCTCCCTATGAAGCCCAGACTGGGTTTAAACTCATGGCAATCCTCCTGCCTCAGCCCCCCCCCCCGGAGGGCCACTGGTATGCACCAGCATGCCTGGCTGACGATGAAGTTCTCGGGTTGGTATGTAAGCCCCCAGTTCACGCAGCATAGAGAAAGTGGTCCTGACAGAACAGGGAGCTCGCCTGCCAGTCACCCAGCCTCCACTATCCAGCAGGTGCAACTACTGCTTGGCCGTGTAACTCACAGGCAGATCCACGTGTAAACCGCAGATGCCTATGCCATGGGAGGGGTGATGCTCCCCCATCCTGTCACCTGCAGATGAAGTGAGACGCCTTGCTGCTGACTAGACAACCGGTAATTTCTGGCTGATAGAGACGGAACATTGTTCCTGTCTCCCTGCTAGGAAGCAAACCTGTCTGCCAGTGATCACGGATAGCCTTGGTTTTCGGTTATGGGTCTTGAAATGAGCTCTGGATGGTGGCAGCGACGTTGCCTAGGAACCTGGAAGGCGGAGATCCTCTGCTGATTCCACCCGCACAGCCTAGTGGGAAGGGCCAGACAGAGCTGAGGCTCTTAGAACTAGGATATGGAGAATGCCTGGGAACCACGAATCGAGCGTATGAGCTAAGGGGGCCTGGGTGGTGCTGGGGACACAGGCATTTCTGGGTCTGACATGGGAGGGGAACCTGGAGAAGGAGGGACAGGAAGACAGGGCAGGCCACTCTTGCTCTGAGAATTTCTGTGGCTCCCGTGTCCCTTTCCTTTCCCTGTACTGGCACCGCTATGTAGACGCAGTGAGCCCCTTGGCTCCTTCAGCGGAGCACAGGCTCCTTGTGCAGAAGTGTGGGAGTTAATGCTAGTGTGTGTGACGCAGCAAGCCAACCACCAAACCCAGGTGTGGCTGTGTGCAGGCATCCAGCACGCCGCCCCCTACACACTAGGGAGGCCGGGCCACCCCACCAGCACCTTGGTGGAAACAGGGCAGAAATGAAACTCTAGACTCCAACACATGTGCCTCTCTGTGTGTCCCCCGCAGCCCTTGGTGGGCCTGTCCCTTTCTACTGCTCTGTGGGACCCACTCCTGTCGCCCATGGCTGCCTCCTTTGCTCGAGCATGTTTCAACTCTCATCAAAGAGACACAGCAGGCATCTCTGTGTCAACACAGATACTGACCCCCCCCCCCTTCTCTCTTGTCCATCGCTGGAATCATAAACCAGGCTAAGTTTAAAAAGTCAAATGTGTCTGGCTGGTAGCCTGCTTATGTGAGCAGTGGAAAAAAGCCGAAAATAAACCCTGCAAGTTGATGACTCTGTGCCATTGGCGGAAACCGTGCCCAGATTGGGGCAAAAATGAAAGAACTGCGGCTTATCGTGCATGCAGCATCCACGGGCCCTCTATGGCCGTGAAGGTGTGGCTCTTTATCTCATGGTTGTCCTTCCTGGAGCATCACAGACCTCCCTGCCCAGAGTAGGACCTTGATGCCTGGACTTGGAGAGTCTCCCTCCTTATCTGCTTACAGTGGTGGAAGTCTGTGAGTTGGCTAATTTTATGTCAACTTGACACAAGCTAAAGTCACCTCAATTGAGAAAATGTCTCCATAAGGTTGGGCTTGGGAGATGAGACCGTTGAGAGCAGTGCAGACGATGGAAGCCTGGTTTGTGGGGTTTCCGAGGGAAGCAGAGACTCCACCAGGCCATTTGTGTGAAGAATCTCTGGGGTCTGATCCCTGGAGCTGAAGAATCGGCTGTGATTAACAAGAGACCAGAACCACTGAAGAAAAGCTTTGCTTTGCTGGGACAATGGATGCTGGCCGGCTGGGACTGGAGGATCCACTGTGATTAAGAAGAGGCCAGCATCGTTGACGTGATGTCTCCTGGAAAGTGTTTCCTCAGGGTCAGCAGACAGAAGCTGTGTTCCAGAGGTGGCCATGGCCAAGGCTGTACATTGGGCTGTCGTCCCAACGGTCATGGGTAAGAGTCACCCAGGTGGTACTGGTTTTGAAGGCGTGAGAGAGCCATGGAAGAACAGCTGAGGCTTGGCGCTGTGGCAGAGATGCAGTCCCTGAAGAGAGCCCAGGAAAGGCTACTGGCGAAAGCATAGATCCCAGCATTTTGGAGATGCCAGTACCATGGGATCACCACCCAAGAACAGCAGCAGCCATGGAGTGGAGCCAGCTTGAGCATAGAAGATGAACTTGAGTCTCCCAAGCCCCTTGGAGGAGCCCAGAAGGTCCTGAGTGGATCCCAGATACTGGACAGTGAGTTATTCATGCTGTCAGCGTTTGGTTTTGCTCTGTTCGGTTGTGACTGTGCCCTGGTTCTTTCTTCTTGAAGTAAGGGAATACTTAGCTTACTTTTTATTTCATAAGAGCCTGCAGTCCAGAGAATTAATTTTAAAAGAGATTTTAAGGTTTAAAAAGAGACTTTGGATTTCTTTAAAGTGATTGAATTTTAAAGTGTTTGAACTTGTAAAGACAGGGGAACTTTCTAAGTTTGTATAATGTTTTATATCGTTGTGTTGATATTAATGCTGACCTTGGCCATGGATGAGAAAGAAGAGGTTGTGGCTTCACAGTGATGTGTTTGTGTGTCAAAATGACAAGGGGACAGCTGTGCTGGCCAGTTTTACATTAACTTGACACAAGCTGAATTCATCAGAGAGGAGGGGGCCTCGGCTGAGAAGATGCCTGAAGAAGATCAGTTGTGAGCAAGACTATGGGGCGTTTACTTAATTAGTGTTAGTGTGGGAGGGCCCAGTCCACTATGAGTGATGCCACCTGTGAGCTGGTGATCCTGGGTTCCATAAGAAAGTAGGCTGAGCAAGCCACATGGAGTAAGCCAGTAAGCAACACCCCTCCAGGACCTGTACATCAGCTCCTACCTCCACGTTTCTGCTCTGCTTGAGTTCCTGTCCTGACTTCCTTCCATGACGGACTATGATGTGGAAGTGTCAACCAGATAAACCCTTTTCTACCCAGTTTGCTTTGGTCATGGTGTTTCGGCACAGCAATGGCGACCCTAAGACAGCCTGTGTCCCCATTTTACCTGTCTTTTCTTCATTTTTCTTGCACCCAACCATGGCTGGTGCCCTCAGACCTGCAGGGCCGAGTTTTGAAGATGGCTGCAGTCCCGGCAATAGTAAGTGAGGTAACACGGTGTGTCATAGTCCCCGCCATTGGAGCATATTCTCCTAACTTCCTGGGTGAAGAAGGAGCTCTTCAGAGAGCAGGGGAAGTGCTTTTGCACCTGCTGGGCTGGCTCCAGCACCCCTTGAAGTCACTCTCTTCCCACCCATCCCATGTGTTCGTTCTGGGCTGTGTCTGACCACAGTTTCTATAGCATTTTTTTTTTTTTTTTGGAATTATCTTTGAGCAAGCACCATCCTCTTGCTTGACACAATTTTATCCCAAACAGTGCAATGATTTGGGTGGGCTATGCAATTTTTCAAGTCTATTGTTACAGGTTGGGTGTGGAGGTTCACACCAGTAATTCTAGTGCTCAGGAGACCGAGGCAGGGGGATTGTGAGTTTGTGGTCAGCCCAAGTTGTTTAAGGAGACTGTCTCCAAAAAGGAAATTATGGAGCCAGGGTGGTAGCTTGGTCTGTAAACTGCTTGACGCACAGGCGTGAGGACCTGAGTGTGAACCCCAGAAGTCACATAAAAGCTGCACGCAATGGTGCACATCTGTAATCACAGTGCAGAGGAGTGGAGACAGGAGGGCCCCTGGGTCTCACTGGCCAGCCAGCCTAGCCAAATCTGTGCATCCCAGGCCAGTGAGAGACACTGCTCCCCCCCAAATAAGATGGACATGGGATGCTTAGATTTATTGCCAGCTTGACACAACCTAAAGTCACCTGGGAAGAGGGAACCTCAACTAAATAATTAATTACCTAAACCAGATTACCCCGTGGCCATGCCTGTGAAAGACTGTCCTGGCTGATATTTGACATGAGAGGGTACAGCCCACTGTGGGTGGCACCATCCCAGGTAGGTGTGGTATACCTGGGTTGGATAAGAAAGTTGAGCATGAAGCAGGGAGCAAGCCAATAAGCAGTGTTCCTTCATGTCTACCTCAGGCCTTAAGTCTCTGCCCTGACTTCCTTCAGTGATAGACTGTGACCTGGAACCAGAAATAAACCCTTTCCTCCCCAAGTTGCTTTTGGTTGTGGTGTTTATCACAGCAATAGAAAATAGTACCGTGGAGGAACCTGATTGCATGATCCTACCCACCAGCGCTCTGGGCAGAGCACCTGCAGCCAGCACAGAGCTCTGGCTTCCCTCATGTGCCACGACTGTTTCTTCATCCACTGGAAAATGCTGACCAGTCACGACCGGTCTGGCGCCTGCCACATCTGTTCGTCTGTCTCCGGCTCTGTTTGGGTCGCTCCTGGCGGGATAAACAAGGTAAACAGCATGAGGGCTGAGGCCGTCTGCTCTGCTCAGAGGATGTGGACCCTGCCAACATGAGTGTGGCCGCCAACCCTCGAGGGTGAGCAAGCCAAGGACAAATACATTTCACAGACACCGCTGAGTGGAAGCACAAACATTTAACAATCGATAAGGACGAAGAGAAGAAAGGAAGGAGAAAGCAACGGTCCTGCTGTTTGTTTTAAATGAGCAAGGATGGGCTTTAATAGCCCCAGCTACCACATCCAGAGACCCAGAGCTTTTCCTCTCAACTTTGTTAAGCCATGGCTCCCAGAACATGTGCGTGTCTAAATGGTGACACCCGAGCCCAACACAGGGGCTTCATGATTTGGGTCTCAGTTTCCCTCCAAGCAAAGTGAGGATAATAAAATGTTTTCATCCCCAATAGTGCAAGTACAATGAGCTGATCAGGGCTCACACAGCTGCGGTCCTTTCCATCACTATCACCACCACCACCACCACCACCACCATCATCATCACTATTATTACTGTCGCTAACACCATCATCCACAACATCGCTGCCATCACAGTTTAGGAACCCAGGAACCTGCAGCCATCACTAGCCAGATAAGCAAGCTGGACATCAGATACTGGAAAGTCATGGGTGATGATTGTGGAGGGGTAGACCCATCTCTAGCCTCTACTTTTACCAACTGTAGATGGAGCAGTAACAGCCCACCCTGTCTAACTAGATTCTGGACAGAGCTTGCTCCTAACTCTGTGCTGTAGCCAGGATGGTATTTCGGGAGGTTGGAGGGTACAGCCTTGCTGGAGGAAGTACATCACTGGGGGCGGCCTTTGAGGCCTTAAGGTCCCACTTTACTGCCTGTGTGTGCTCTCTGCTTCCTGTGTGTGGATAAAACTCCATCTCTGGGCTTCCTGTTTCTGTTGTCACCTTCCCATCATGATGGACTCTCTCTCTCTAGAGAACTCTCTCTAGGGAACTGTAAACCAATATATCCCTTTTTTTCCCTCAACTGTGCTTGGTTAGGGTGTTTCATTATAGCCACAGAAAAGCAGCCGATGTGCCCTATGTAATAAAATTAGCATGCCAGGCAGCAAATACCATAAAACTAGGCTGACTACCAGGTCTCCCTACTTCCTGGGATGGAGTCTGGCCTTGGGTCTTTTATGTACTGTTCCAGCTGAGAAGCCAGCACAGGCTGACTTCATCGGGATCCTGACCTGAGGTGTTGCCCATTTTGCCTGCCTCAGGACCTTTGCATCTGGGTTGCTGCTTCTGGGACTGGCATCCCTACCTCTTTCCTGGGTCAGGGCAAGGTTGGGGAGGGTGCTCCTTTCCGTTCTGTAGTGATATTTTGTTTGCATTTTATTAAATAAAGCTTGCCTGTATTTCAGAGAGTAAAAAGGTCACACTGATCAGTTACAGACCAGGCCGTGGTGACACACACCCTTAATCCCAGTAGCCACACTAGTTTGCCATAGAAACCAGGCGGTAGGGGTGCACGCCTTTAACCCCAGCCCTAGAGAGGAATATAAAACGGGAAGAGACAGCTCTCAGTCACAGTCTCATTCTGGATTCCTGGAGGCAGGATCACCATTTTTGGACTAAGATAGAGGTAAGAGCCAGCAGTGGCTGACTGCTTTTCTGGTCTTCAGGTTGAGCCCCAATATCTGTCTCTGGGTTTTTATTAGTCATGCTATACTGTTCTCTTCAGATCTGACCAAAATCATGACTTTTGAGAGATATCTTCCTTGGCCCACCCCACACAAGGCTGCTTTGTCCAGAGCTAGCCACAACTCAAGTCTGTTCTGCCTGTAAACTTGGGTTTCTGTCTCTGAGCTTTGTGACACCATCTCTCTGGAGCTGTAAGTATTGTCTACTGTGAGTGAGTGAAGGAATGAGTGAATGAATGGGTGAGTGGATTAACAATGCACACAACCTGAAATACTCATGTTCTTAAAGGCTCACTCCTGTTGCTTGGCAGGAGGCCAGACCGGTAGCCTCTGAGTTCCCCCACTCAATTTCAAATTTTCTTCAAACCTCCCCTTTCTCTCCTCCTGAACAGAACCCACAGCCACTGACTGAAACCATCCCAGAAGCCTCAGGCCCCTCGCTCACCATCCACGATACATCCAGACACAGATACAGCCCCACAGCCCTGCGGAAGTGCACAAGGCCCAGGGTTCCCAGAGCCCGTCAGGGCAAGGGACTGTCCCTCCTGGCACCCTGTCCCTGCTCTGGATTAAATTAGGGTCTTCCATCGGTCACCAGGAGCATCCTGTGCTACTTCTCCCAACCATTACCTTGTGCTGAAGATGGTGTCCTTCAGGCCATCTGGATTCCAGCAATAGGCAGGACTTCGTGGAGCCTGAACTGAAAATCCAGAAAGTCCTTGCTGCTTCAACAGCCCCTCTGGGACAAAGACACAGTTGAGTGCTATCTGCTGTTAAAGGGGGCAGTGACCAGTCAGTGGGAAGCTTGTGTTTGTCGCGGAAGGCGTAGGAATGACGTCAGAGGGGACATCCACTGGGCTGCTGCTTCTCCTGGTCCTGGACCATTTATCCTCAGTGCTGACATGGTATGCTTAGATGGAAATAGTAAATGTGCTGAAGTCAGGGGGATGTTCTGTCAGAGACCATGAGCCTCTCGTCCAGTTCGTCTCACTTCAACACCCTTCCACAGATTCGCGTAACTTGTGCTCACATGCCCACCTTCAACAGTGCTCACACCCATGCTCCTACACACTAACATTTCACACATGTTCTTACACATCCTCTCTGTTTCTCTCTCAGACACAGACATAGACAGACACACACACAAACACACATACACCCCAAGCCTACATCCATCCCCTTCATTTAAATCTTTTCAAAGCTGCATTTACCAAAATAAACAGAGCCTGTGAGGTATGGAATCCACCCCGTGGAAAGGCTGGCTCTTATTTGTCACCTGGTAAATCAAACCACATGGGAAAGTGCCACATGAGGAGCACACAGTGGCCGCACTACCCCACATTTTATTGGCTCATCTCTAATCGGAACCAGCTGATAATAAAGAACAGAGTTCATGGGAATCCACCCCTGGTTGAAAGCAAGCATAGGGAGGACGCGGGACGCCCGGGAGCACAACAAAAACAGCTGTAATTGACTTATGGGGTCAGGCTCTGGGTGAAACTAGGGACAGAGGTGACGCTACAGCTGGTGAATAAAATGCTGGCTCCTGGGTCACCTCTGACTGCGTAAGAGGAGCCAGAAAGGCTTTTATTACAAAGCTCTCTTCCCAGCAGGCTCCGCTCTGAAGACACTGCTTGCAGAGTTCTAGGAGCTTGTGATTATTCCAAGCTGTTTATTGACACTAGCTATGATAATAATGACAACGAGGATGATGGTGATGGTGGCGATGATGATGGTGGTGGTGATGGTGATGGTGGTAATGATGATGGTGGTGGTGATGGTGATGGTGGTAATGATGATGGTGGTGGTGGTGGTGATGGTGGTGATGATGATATGGTGGTAATTGTGGTGATGATGGTGGTGATGGTGATGGTGGTGATTGTTGTGGTGATGGTGGTGATAGTGGTAATTGTGGTGATGATGGTAGCAACGGTGGTAATGGTGTTAATCATGATGAGAATGATGTTGAGGATAACAATAATAGTAACAATGGTGACATTATCATTTTGTTATCATGACTACTATCAATAATAACAAGATAAATTAATCTAGTTAGCGAAGTTCCTAAATATTTCTGACAGCCAAACAGCTTCTTTTCTACACTGTCTCTCTCTAAGTTGTGTAAGCCGCTCGAGAGAAGTCCAGATACACTTGGATCCAGGAAGAAACTCCTGCCCCATCCTGGGTGGGACTTAGGGACACTCTTGTTCCCAACACTTGCTCTGACTGTCCCTTCTCCAGAAGTACTCTTCACCCTCTCTGAGGAGCCAACCTCCAGGATCAAGTGATATTCAAGTATACTGAGCTGCTGTGACCTGCTAGAATGGAGTCTCCCTCGATCCTTAAAAGCATCTGGGAAGGATGCAAAGATGTCACCATCCTTTCCCTAGGAAGGTATGTGCAGAAGGTTCAGACAATGAGCTTCATTTGCTCAGAGTCATCCAGCCAGAATCCAGTGAATGCTCTGACCTCCTCACCGGGCACCTGTGGTGTCCATGGGTTCCTTGGAACCCAGTTTGGAAACCTCTGACTATCCACTCTCCCAATGGCCTTCCTAGTGTGTGTCACTGTCGGTCCAGCAATGGTATGATCCTGACGAGGTTCAGCAGCAGACAGGGTGCCAGCTAGGCTTGCGTAGCCAGATGCTTCTCCCTAAGTCCAGCGCTTGCTGGTTCTCCCCTCAGACCTGCTAAGGCCAGCCACAAAGGCCTGACCCTGTGGGGCGATGGACAGAGACTGCAGGTGAGCTTAGAGCAGCAACGTGGAGAGAACTTTCCGCTGGGGCATCCGCAGGGCGGTTTAGCTCCTGGAGCAACAACAGGAAGCCACAAATTGAGGCCCTGCTGTCTGTGCGGGATGGACCCCATGTCCCCTTGGGCCTGGCATTGTCTCTTGATGGAGTAAAAGTGGAAAGCGGAAGCCCTGTGCACAGCAGGTCAGAGTGATGTGTTTGCTGACACGTGTCCCCAGGGAAATCCCAAAGCACTCCACCTGCCCCCTCCCCCCTCCACACCAGAGTGTTTTCTGTCACTAAATACCTGTGACACCCACCAAGAGTAGACTCAGAGGCCCAGGCCCCTCTTTGCCATCTATTGGTGGTGATGGTCCGAGAATCAGGGAGGTGCCGTCTCCGATCCTTCCAAAGCAGGACGGTGCAGAGAGAAGAGTGGCAGGAAGGTCATGGGGCGCCGACCCAGGGTCCCTCGGCTCCAGCGCGTACCAGACAAACCCCAGAGCCAAACAGGGATGGTCAGGGGCACAAGACTGCTCAAAAGATGCCCAAAGTGCAGGGTGAGTGGGGCACAGGGTCCTGCAGAACAAACTGGGCTCCAGAGCCCCCCACTAAGGAACTGCATGGTGGGTCGGAAAGGCTTTCCTCCAGGGGGCACTGGCGGTTACATCCTGGGGTCTCCAGACTCCCCTGGAGCCCTTTTAAATCAGGATTGTATGTGTCCTGGAGTTCCTGGGTGACCGTGAGCTGGTGACACCTAAAGACAGCTTTTCAGTGTGACTGCCACCCTGCAGCACCCTGGGGCATGGACCTGGAGTGGGTGCTCAGGGTGGCAGAGAGCCCTAATGCTGTCCTGATCCAGCTGGTCTCAGATGGGCCTTGGATACACATATCAGACAGTCTCGGGGGAGGCTCTGCCGCTGCTTAGGGAGCCCTCTTTGAGAACACACTTCCTTTCTTAGGAAAAAAAAAAAAAGAGCTTGGCTGTGTTACATCTGGAAGGTAGAGGAATCTTGGTTTACCCATTTTCATAATGTCCTTAACCTTAGGGCGGACTCATTGCTGGCCGATACCCCCTGGAAACTTCCAGAAGCCTGGTGAGAGGTTCAGGGACCCAGTTTTCGAAGAGCCACCTTCCCCCAATGATCTAAGTTCCTGGAGATGGCCCCTGGTCTGTGGGGATGACATGCCTAGGCCCCCCTCAGGTTAGAGCTCACCATGTGCTCTCTTCAGGACAGAGACTGCTTCTTCTTAGGATCTCCAGATCAAATGCCATCAGCCAGGGGTGCTCAGCACACAGTAGGGCTGCTCTTGTGACAAAGTCCAGTGAGACCATGTGACACATCATCTAAATTTTAAAAAATGAGGCTCTTAACAGTGCTGCTAGGAGCCAGAGTAACCCGAGCTGCCCCATGCCTGCTAGATTGCATGCCCATTTCTGCATATTATAGCTGCAGGAACCAGGATGTTTGGCATGGAAGGGGTTAATTTAAGTAGTGTGGAACCCACATGTCTCTGCAGGCAGACTGCTAAGAGAGAATCCTGGCTCATTTGCCCTCTGCTGTGTGGCCAGGAATAAGAGGCTGAACCTCTCTCCTCAGTGGAAGGCCGTGGTAGCTCCTAGAACACACTTTGAGACTCAGCCAAACTGGTACCTAGGAGCTGCATCTGCATAGTATCTTCTGAGAGAAGCCGTTTCTGAGGACCGCTGGGCGAGCAAGTGACAACTAAAGAGACAGGCTTGAGGGACACAGTCAGTCTGCACTAGGGGTGGCAGACCCTTGAGCCAGGAGACATTCCCACGCACAGGTAGAGCCTAGCCATCTGTCTATCCCCACCCCCAGCCTCCTTCGTTCTCAATCGGTGTCACCAACTCCATTAGAGTGTTGCCATGGTGGCAGGCTGAGTGGAAAGTCCCAGCCTTGGGCATCACGTGGAATGGGTGAGTGAGAGGCCTGCTTGTCCCCGGTTCTTACTTTTTACCCTTGGGTTTGTCTCCCAGTGCACACAGCTCAGAAAAAAGGGGAGCTGGAAACTGCTTGAGCTTGTGTTGGGGACTAGGGCAGTGACCTTCACCCCCATTGTGCTTCTCTGTTCCTGTTCATGGCCTGTCCCCTTCCCTGGGCAGCACATGGCTTATGAGGCTTCATTCCCCACCCTGGAGGGTACCAGCTGGCAGCAGCAGAACATCCACGCCACCCTGCAGGTACCCATAGCCTTCTGGCAGCTGGCTCCTGATGCCTGCATGGCAACTGTTTCCAGGTCTCCCACCTCCGCATTCCTTCCAGTTTTCGGAAGATGGAGGGATCGCCAAAGTCGTCGAACCTTAACATCGAATAGCCCTGCTGTGCCCGCGTCTGTTAGACTGGGAGGAGAGACCCAGCCTATGGCCACTAGGAAGCAGATCCAGGTGTGAAGAACGGAGTGTGAATAACAAAGCCTGGAGCCCCCGACTGCCTGCAAAGCACACTCGCACTCAGGAGACATAATGCTCCCAAACCGCTCAACTGTGCACCAGCAAGCATGCCCAGGCTCGCGCCACTGCCAAGGCTGGATTATGTGTTCTTGAAGATAACCCACGATCTACATTCTTTGACATTTCCTTCTGCTTCAACCAGACCAGAACAGTTCAGGCTGTCAAAAGAAGCTTTTCCCATTTGTTTGTTTGTTTGTAGTGTGTGTGTGTGTGTGTGCGTGTGCATGTGCGTGTGTGCATGTGCATGTGTGCATGCATGTGTGTATACCCCTATCTCTGGCCTCTACTCTTCACCACGGTCTCCTTCCACCCAGTATCGCTATGGACTGCTCACAGCAATGACCCATGTTCTCCATCACTTCTTGTGGGTTCACTCATCCCATCCCGTAGATATGTGCAGGTGTGTCTCCATGCAGAGAAACGGAAGGTCAGAGAAACTACTATGCCTGTCTAAGGTCACAGAGCCCAAATGTGGCAAAACTGGGACTCAGCCCAGGCCCGACCCCAGTGCCCTCTTCCCGTCCGCAGGGGCAAAGTTACCTCCATTTCCATTTGGCAAGGCTTGTCCCACTTAGATGCCAGTCTCACGTTTCTTTGGATAGCTGGCCTGTCAGTGGATCAGTCACAAGTGTCATTGTGGTCCTGCATGGGCTCATGTTTTATCACCGGTCTAGCTGGTGACACTGTCCAGGGAGACTGGGGACCCTTTAGGATGTGGGGCCTTGTGCAGGAAGTAGGTGCCAGGGGCAGCCTTTGAAGGTTACACTCACCAGCGTTTCCTGCCTTATTCGCAGTTCCCTGGTCTTCGACCAAGTGACCGGCTTCCATTGCTTGCTTTCACTATCATGGGTGGCGTCTGGTCCTCCCTGCTATCATGGACCAAAAACCTCCAAAATCATGATCCATAAATAATTAAATCTGCCCCCCCCCCACCGCCAGCTTCTTTTTTTTGTTTGTTTGTTTGTTTGTATCAAAGTCTGTAGCAAAATCAAAACAAATTCACTCAGCAGGTGCCGTAATATACCCGATGTGCAGAAAGCCTGCCTGGCCTATTGCACCATTTCATATTGGCCACCAGAGCTATGCTGAATGCCTGCCTCTTAGCCTGGTGGGGAAGGCGAGGCTCAGAGGTGAGGACCTGCCCAGCTCTCTTAGATGCTGGCAGGCAGAGGCTGTCATTTCTCAAATAGCCCCGGGCACAGCCCCCCCCCCCCCCCCCCCCTCCCCCCCCCCCCCCCCCCCCCCGCCATGCGTCTACCTTCCTCCCCAGCAGTGCGGTACAGTTGGAAGTGGGTTCCAGAGTTGAGTAAGTGGGGTGCGGCTGTCGGGACATTGTGGAGACACAAGGTAGACTGGGCGAAGGAGGAGGGTGTGTGAGGCTCCCTGTTCTCTGCCCGCGTTGATTTGAGAGCAGGTGATGGGTGTCACAACGTCAGCAGAGGAAACGGGCGTGTCCAGACACATGGCAGATTATCCCACCCCGAAAATCCCCAGTGGAATGTGTTGCATGTCTGATGGCCTGCCACACTGCCACTGGAGCCTAAGAGGCGGACAGTTGGGTTGGGTTGCAGATAAAGGCTGGCAAAACTGGCCGAGCCACTTTCTTGCTTGGGTTCCTGCAAGCCTGCGTTCTTTGGTGCCCAGTGGCTGGTGCCCAGGTAGCTGTGTTGTCTTGTATTTAGTATCCCAGGATTCAGGTTGGCTGCAGGCAGCACACACTGGTCTGTCTGCCCTGCTGCACGGTGTCTCCCCAGGTGTCTCCCTCCCACCTCCCTCACAGGAAGGCTGGAGAGGAAGATGTCCTGCTTCAGAGGTCAGAAACTCGGAGATGGCACCAAGGGGCCTGACTTCTCCCAGTGAGAGGTCGCTCTCTGGGGCTTCGGAATGAGGTGGTGGCTGGAGCACCCATGTGGGTCTTCTGTCTGACTCCTGGTTTAGGGACTCCCCACCCATGTTGCGCTCTCCCAGGAAGTTTGTAAAGGGAAATTCCTGGGTGAAGGAGCTTGCTGAGGTGGTTCTGTCGTTGGTGGCTATAAAGCCTGACTGTGTACTACCTTGTAGGCTTGGTTTTTCCAAGGATAAAATGAGATGTGGCGGCAGGTGACTGACCAACACAAAGAGAGTGGCTGCTTCATGCCCCGTGTAAGACCCGATGCCAAAACTTCATGGTGACTCGGAGCTGAGGCCTGAGTCCAGCCAGTGGTCACATGCACCTGACTGCCAATTCTCCGTGGCAGCCATGGCTCCTGCCTGACTCCCAGGCCCACGTCTCCCTGTGCCCTTTGGTTACACACGTGCAGAAGTGTCTGGCCCGAGGCTGAGGGCACAGTGCCCGTGTGGAGCACACGCAGCTTTTACTCAACGCGTTATTTTGTCCAAAGACAAACGGTTCATTAATCTTCCCTCTCTCCCCGCTTGTCAAAGCCAGCCCCATAGATTCCACGGCGGGGTTCACACACATAACGGGCCAGCTCGTGTGGCTTCGTTCTCCCCAAACCTTTCCGTGGCCGTCGTTAAACTTGGCCCCAGCCACGCTGCACTCCCAGAGCCCAAACTTCAAACAAACAAGAAAACAACACCTCTAACCCTCTGTGATAAGCAGCTTTATCAGGCTCAGCTGGCAGGCTGGCCCGTGGGTCCCCGTCCTGATGTCAGTAAGTGCCACCTGTTTGTGCAGGGTGACATGGTCACTCTGCCCTCGTTATCTCCGAGGAAGCACTGGCTGGGCGTGGGGCATCTGGCAAGGGGTGAGGGAATAATAACAGTGCCGGCCAAGCCCCGGGGTGGCCCTGGACCCTGCTAGAGCTTGGCAGAGCTGGGCCTGGTTATTGCTTCCTGGAAGGTGGATTCCTGAGAAAGGGACTTTCACTCCTTCCTGGCGCAGTGGCCCGGTCCTGAGTCTAGACTGCGCGTACAATGGCAGGGCCTTCCGGATTCCATTCTCTGGTGGCTGCCAATTTCCGAAGCCACGTAGCTAAATTGGGATTTCCTGAATTCCCAGAGTCTTCGGGTTGGAAGGGGCTCCTGGAGCTGGGGGAAGGGGGGACAGCAGGCAGGCCAAGGGTCACGTGACTGGTCAAAATGAATCAGAGCTCAGTTTGACCCGTGATTACAGAGGCAGCCGGGCCTCTCTCCCTGCGGGGTGCCTGTGGGATCTCATACCTTGGGATAGACAGAGAAGTGTGTTAGTCTGTATACACTTTGGGCTTGCTGGAGCTTTGGGGGGCAAAGCAGGTGATACAAACAAATCTCTCTGTCCTATCCATCTACCTATTTCAGTGTCTTATCCTGGGAAAAGCTAACCCTGGCCCTCCAGCCCTGGGTCTCTGATCGTGTCCATCTCTAGTATAACAGCAACGCCCCCCCATTCCTCACTCTGTTGGGGTCCAACTGTCTCTCTGTGCCCCTTTAGCACCCTTGCCAGTCATCTCTAAGCTGCTCTGGGTTGCGCTCTTGGTTCCCTCTGCTCCAGAGTGAGCCTGGAGCAGGCCCCACTTCCACTCAGATGAGATCCTCTCATCCCAAAGACTCCTACTCTTGCTGTCGCCCCTGCGGCAAATAGCTTAAAGTCTCTGGCCTTCTCGCACCTTGTCCCTGCTACAGCTAGTCTGGCCTCCTTGCCCAGCCCATTGTGTCTCAATCGGTCCTTAGCTCCCTCGCCTTACTCCATCTAGGGCTCTACCTTCATTAGCTGTCCCACAGTAACCCTGGAACCCGCCTCAGATCAGAGCCCATCCTCCTCCACACACACACACACACACACACACACACACACACACACACACTTTCTCCCCACCTTGATTTCATTTTATAAACAATACTATGATTTTCAGACTTATTCACGGACTTATTAGCTATCGGTACCCTTCCTCAAGACCCCCTCGTGGGCAAGATTTCAGTCAGTCACACAACCAGCACATGGAAGACTGCCTGGCACGTCACGGCCGCTCAACAAACAGCCGTCGACTGGGTGGACATCATGGAACATGTTGCTGAATTATTTATCTATCTGAATTTCTTCAGTGTGTGTGTTAACTTACAATATCTGTCAGCGGATTCCCTGGCCTTATCATTTATTATTGCCGAAATAGCTTTGCTAGTTTGGGATGTTTGCTTTTCTCAGGGTGAGTCTGTCAAACGGCACTTTAAAAACATGCGAGCATTCTTGTGAAACTTAGAGAGACATCACATCCCGGCATGGAGACTTCCTCCCCATAAGCTCCGTCATCTGTGATCTTTTCCATCCTCTGGTCCAAGTTTAGAATCATCAACAAAATTGTCTTTCAAAGTTTCCTCAGAATTAGCCATGAGCAGAATTCGCTTTTGTTAGGGTTGAGAATGGAATTCTACACATCCCCAAGTGATTATGATCTGGTGGGAATCAAGGAGATTTTTAGGTGTTTCTTTTTTTTTTTTTTAATTCAGGCTGTGTGAGAATGAGTATTGTCAACTTGACACATAGAATCATCTGGAAAGAGAGTTAATGAGAGATTGTCTATATCAGGTGGGCTTGTAGGCATGTCCACCATGTATTGTCTAGATCAGATTGGCTTGCAGGCATGTCTATCAGGGATTGTCTTCATTAATAGGTTAACTGATATTTGAAGACACAGCCAGGTGTGAGTGGCACCATTCCCTAGGCAGAGGTTCCTGCGCTGTATTAGAGAAGCTGAGCCGAATACAGGCAAACAAACAAGTGAGCATGCACCCAGTCATCTCTCTCTGCTCTTGACTGTAGCTATGCTGTGACTCGCTGTGAGCTACCCGCCTTGACTTCTCCAGAGATCAATTGTGACCTGTAATTGTGAACTGAAATAACCTTTTCTCTCCAAGTTACTTTTTGTCAAAATAGTTTATTATAATAATAGAAATGGCACTAAGATGGGCCATTTGTAGAATTTATTTATGCTATTAATATCTTGTAGATTCTATTGGTTTTCACTGAAGGCAGTAATATTATCTACAAATAACAAGTTTTGCCTCTTTTTATTTTATTATTTTTTCTTTATTTTACTTTCCAACCACAGTTCTCCCTTCCACTCATCCCCTGAATCTTTTTCTAATTCTAATCTTTCCTTTTAATTTTGTCTTCTCTTCTTTTTTTTTTTTTTTTTTTTTTTTTTTTTTTTTTTTTTTTTTTTTTTTTTGGTTTTTCGAGACAGGGTTTCTCTGTGGCTTTGGAGCCTGTCCTGGAACTAGCTCTGTAGACCAGGCTGGTCTCGAACTCACAGAGATCTGCCTGCCTCTGCCTCCCGAGTGCTGGGATTAAAGGCCTGCGCCACCACCGCCCGGCTTTGTCTTCTCTTCTTATTCCTTGGTTGTTGGTTGGTTTTATTTTGATTTAAGACAGAGTCTCACTATGTAGCCCAGCCTAGCCTCAAACCACTGCTTTTTCTGCCTTGATTTCCTGGGCAGTGGGGTTCCAAGTGTACGGATGTTCCACTCCATATTTCCTGTGAGGTGTGTGTGCATGTGTGTGTGTGTGTGTGTGTGTGTAATTAGTGTGCAGGTGTGTATGCATGTGTGTGCTCTTGCATGCAAAGGGCAGAGGTCAGCTACAGGTGTCTTCCTTGAGCACTCTAGCCTTTGTTTCTTGAGACAGGGTTCCCACTGATTCAACTAGACTGGCTGCCAGTGAGCCCTAAGAAATTTCCTGTTTCTGGTTTCCCAGTGTTGAGGTCATGGGCACACCAGCTTTTTATGTAAGTGCTGGGGATCAGAATTCAAAGCCTTCTGCTTGCATGGTGTGTTGACTAGTCACATGCTAAATAAATTGACACACGGTGTGTCAATTTATCACAAGCTACAGTGTTCTGAAAGGAGGAAACCTCAATTGTGTGAATGCCTCCGTAAGATCGGGCTGCAGGCAAACCTGTAGGGCATTTTCTCAATTAGTAATGGATGGGGGAGGGCTCAGCCCATTGTGGGTGGTGCAGTCCCTGGACTGGTGGTCCTGGGTGCTATAAGAAAGCAGGCTGAGCAAACCATGAGAAGCAGGCCCATATGTAGTCCCTCCATGGCTCCTGCCTCCGGGTTTCTGTCCTGTTTGAATTCTTGCCCTGGCATCCTTCAACGACGGACTATGATGTGGAAATGTAAGCCAAATCAACCCTTGCCTTCTTAACTTGATTTTGGTCATCATGTTTCATCAAAGCAGCAGTGACCCTAACTAAGACACATGGCAAGCGCTTTACCAACTGGGCCATCTCCCTAACCTGTGGTTTTCTTTCACTGTGATGTCACATGGGCCAAGCCTGTTGATAAAATGCCAAAAAGGAACAGGGAAGATTAGCACTTTTAATTTGCCTCTGACCACAGTAGAAATGGAGAATCAAATTCCTTGTTAAGTATGAGGTTCATGCTGTTTTTTGTTTGTTTGGTTTTGTTTTGTTTCTCTGTAGCTTTGGAGCCTCTCCTGGAACTAGCTCTTGTAGACCAGGCTGGCCTCAAACTCACAGAGATCCTCCTGCCTCTGTCTCCTGAGTGCTGGGATTAAAGGCGTGCACCACCATTGCCTGGCTCGTGCTAAGTCTTTAAGTCTTGTTCAACATGTTGATGACCAGAGCAATCTGCTTCATGGACTCTCAATGGACCACTTGCCCACTAATATATATGTCTGGGATTTTGCAAAAGAAAAAAAAAAACTTAAACGAGGAGAATACTTGACCCCATGTGTACTCATGGGCCTTTTAGAATAATCTCACCTCTTCATATTCTATGAAGTGTATTGCACTCAAGAGTGATAATCTCTCTCTCTCTCTCTCTCTCTCTCTCTCTCTCTCTCTCTCTCTCTCTCTCTGTGTGTGTGTGTGTGTGTGTGTGTGCGTGTGCTCAAAATGAAACAGAGTGAGGATCATGGCTGTGTTTGCTCAAATCTCTCATTTTTCCTTTCCATTTTGCCCAGATGACATCAGCAACTGTGGAATAGGTATTGATAGGACTACAGGCCTTGCATTAGGCTTCCTTTCACTAAGGAAAGGAAGGTGAATTTTGTTCCCTGGGCAGGTCTAGTCACAGGAAGGCTCCAGATGAACACTGGATAATCAGGTTTCCTAGCCATGATCAATGACCTTGTCACAAAGATACAAAGTATCCACAAGAAGAGAGGTGGGCTTGGTCAGCCAGGACCCGATCATTTCTTTCAGGTCAGGCTCAGGGAATTTTCCCGCAAAAGAGTTGGGAATGGTTGCGTGAATTATTACTTCAAGGGATCAGCCAGGGTCTTCCCTGGTGTTCAGAGCACTTTAGGGCTCCCACCCCGCCTGCCTTGTTGCAGACTCCAGGAACACACTGGCCCTGAAATAGGATCCGAGGAAGAGCTGCAGGGATTCTCATCTGCCTGGCCACCACCCTTCCCTGTCAAGGGTGACGGTCTTCAGTGCGTTTAATGAGGAGAAAAGAACTAAGAACCAACCTGAAGCCAGGGCCCCCACACAGCCCCAGCCCGGGCTTCAGTCTGGTTTCCCAGGATGCAGGCAGGCAGCTAGCTGCTGCTGACGCCGGTGTGACCCTGGAGCCACCCCTCCCACAGAACATTTGTCTTCTCCCCGACTGCCCTATGGCCCACGGGGCTGCAGCTCATATTTCCTGGGCTTTGGCGTGGGAGCAAAATGGGAGAGTCTGGCAGGAATGAGGAAGAGGAGCCAGTGAGGAGCCCCGTCGAGCTCTGCACCCTGGACATGTACAGGATGTGAGTCTTCTCTGGGTGCCAGGCACTGGGCTCCGTGCCTTTGCCGTATCTGTGCACAGCAAGATTGCTTCCTGAGGATACTTAGACTGGTCGGTCATTTCTCATGCTCAAACCCGATCTCTTGATATCAGCATTGCCAAGGTTGGCTCTTTCCTCCGCCAACTTGCTCAGTGCACAGTGAGGTCTCCCTCACACCCAATCTGTCAGCAGACAGACAGGCTTATCTCAAGTAACTTCACTCCTCTCTCTCCACTGCTACCACCCTGGTGGGAGTCCAGGGTAATGCCCACCGCAGAGTCACCATTGCCTGTCCCCACCTGGCTCCTGGCTTCTTGCCCTGCAGTGGCCTTGTCACAGCTGGGGGGATCTGCAGCTCCAAATTAGCCTGGCAGAAAAGTTGTCTCAGCCACGACCTGGGTGTCCACCTACCTGACACCTCCTCTCTCTCAGCTCCTCCTCAGTGACATGAGAGGGATAAAGCTGGTGGCCAACCCCTCCTGCAGAGCCCGGAGATGCTCTCAGAAATGGCATCAGGGTGATGTGGGTGACTTTGGAGGAGTACTACTTCCTGGATGGCTATCCATGACTGGCTCAGTCTGCTTTCTCTACACAAAAGCAAAGCAAAGCAAACAAATAAATAAACCGAAAAAAAAAAACCAAAACAAACAGAATTATTCTTGTTCTGACTTAAGACATTATATTGCCACCAACAAACTCAGGGAGCACTATCATTCCCCAGACTGGGATGTGTTTCCTTTGAATAGCTATCTAAATCCAGAGTCACATATTTATTCTAAACCCTCAGTCAAGTCCAAGACGACGTGTTCAAGTTGAAAAAGAAGTTGGCATGGTTTCGATATCTTGTCACTTACATCAGACTCTTAGACATGTTGGAACCAAAGATAAAAATGTCTAGAGGAAGAAAAACAAGTAGCCAAGAACCTTCAGGGATAGCCAGTGACATCACTGCTGTGATTGTTACCACCATCGTCATTATAATCGGCATCTCCACCATCAACACCATCATCACCATCACCATTGTCCTTGTACTATCATCTCCACCATCAACACCATCACCATTGTCCTTGTACTATCATCTCCACCATCAACACCATCATCACCATCACCATTGTCCCTGTACTATCATCTCCACCATCCACACCATCATCACCATCACCATTGTCCCTGTACTATCATCTCCACCATCCACACCATCATCACCATCACCATTGTCCCTGTACTACCATCTCCACCATCCACACCATCATCACCGTCACTAACTTCACTTGACCAGGAACTGTGTCATCTCTATCTCAGGACACGTGCAGTCACTGTCTGTCCTGTCAGTACCTCCCTCTTGTTCTTCCCCTCTCCCTGTATTGAGTTTCTTTCCTGGCACTGTATCATACACCTATTTATTTATTGCTCTATCGTTTCTCCCTCTCTCTTGCCCTGCTATGGATTTTATTTGTCTTGCTCACTACAAGACTCCCAGAGTTTAACTTGGTGCTTGTCACATAGTAGATGCCCAATAATAGCTGAATAAAATGTTTTTCAAATTGCACGAGATGTATCTCCCCAGTCACTTTGCTCAGTGCAGAGAGGAGGTGAGACTCTGGAGTCGGCTGGTTAAAGTGACTTCCAGCTCTCTAGCTTCCCTTCCCAAGCCTGGTTTCATCTTCAGAACTGCTGGGCACAGGAACAGCAGGACTTCCAGCCTCCACATCCCTAGTGATTTCAGCTGAAGCAAAGGGAATGCATCTGTAGGAGAGATAAAAAAAAAAAAAAAAAAAAAAAAAAAAAAAAAAAAAAAACGCTTCTCTGGGAGTGGGAAAGCACGGCCCATCTGCCTCTCTGCTGAACCTTGGGACCTGAGCCGGCATTTTCCAACACACTTAAGGGACTTAAGTCAGAGCCATTTGCCCAAATGGAAGCCGGGATGGAGATTGACAGCACTCTTATTAAAACCCTAATTTATCTTGGAAATTCCAAGATCTTCGGGGTCAGAAGTAACTTTGATCCTAAAAATAGAGCTAAGAGTAGTCCCCACCAACCCCCTCCATCTGTCTGCTCTCCTGACTGCAGGGTGGGGCTGCAGATGGGGGCTATGGTGGTGTTGAAAAGTAATTAGTTCCCTGTGGTGGCCTAGTGTGCTGCCTTTAACTCTAACACCGCCCCAGCATGGGGTCTGGCATGACAATCTTCTTGGCCCCCAAGGTGAGGACGTTGGTTGCCCAATGAGGCATGCCAGATGGTTCTAGGACAAACTTTGGTATCTGTGAGGAAGGGGGAGGGCCAGTGCTGCTGGGGTGGCTGGTGAGGGAAGAGCTGGTGCTGGGTGCAGTGGCTGAAGGGAGAGAAAGCTGCTATTGTAAAGGAGGGAATGATGGCCACGCTAAAGTGTCTGAGGGGAAGGAGAATTCAGGCTAAAAGCTACCCTGAGAAATGCTACTACTGACCCAGCATCTTGGTGAGGATGGATGGGTCTAAGTGCAAGAATGGATTCAGGACTGGAATCTAAGGAGCTGAGACCCAGCAGGGGAGTGCACACACACCCCACTCCCAACAAGGAGCAAATGACCTTCCTCCGAGGCAGCTGGAGAGGTCCCAATAAGCTTCCCAGATTTGGGGACTTATTAAAATGGGACGGGGGGGGGACCTGATACGGGATTATCAGCTTTTATTGTGTCCATTAGGTATTTTAAAATAACAAAGCAAACCAATCAACAAAACCAGAGACCAGTCTTTACCCTGATGGCCCATTAATTTATATTCCGAGGGAACACTGTCAAACCCCAGGTGAGTGCGGACACTCAGCAGAGAGCTGGAGAGGCTGTCTCAGCCCTTGCTGGGGGGGCTTCCTTTCTTCTTGAGTGGAAACTGCTTGCCAAGCAGCCCAGCTCAGGATGTGCTGTCACTGGGGGAAGAGGGGGCTGCACATCCCAGCTAGGCTGGGTTGCTTAAGTGAGACCAGTCTGTTAGTTAAATACTGCCTGCTAATTGCTTTCAGTGCCTCTCCATCTGGACAATAATCTCTACGCACAGAAGGAATGGGGACCACTGATGCACACAGGGCCAAAGACTTCAGTTTTACCCCAGGACCCTGAGAGCTGTTCCTGGCACCTGAGAAGGTCAGTTCTCCACCTCCATGTCACTCGGTCCCCCTCCTCCTGCTCCACGGGACAATCTTTAATACCTTTGTGTAGATGAGCAAGAAATGGGACCAAGATGGAAAATATTGTGTATGCAGTCCTATCAAGCTTCCAGAAGAGTCATCTTAGAAACAGAGAAGGCAGTGTGTAAAATAAATGGGGGAAAAGGTTAAATACATAAGTAAAACAGAGAAGACCAACTCATCTCTTTGGCCTGTTATGCAAAAACCATCACTGGACAGTCTGCATGTCATTTCAGCAAAGAGACACACACAGACAGGGCAGGGCAGGGCCAGAGAGAGCGTATTTGTCTGTCTGCTGGCCTGTACGCTACAGCCAGCAATCGCTGCTTTCCTTACAGAATCACTCCACTAGGTGATACAGCAGCAATGTGGGGTAAAACCAAACCGAGAGCTGAAAGAATCATTTATTTGTTTCCTTCTAGAGTGACCATGAGCTACCCAGAGTTCAGCCCACGTAAACATCCTACAACACTCCATTATGTTGATGGTAGTGGCGAGGATGCTGATGGGGACTATATGATGATAGTAATGATGTGGTGATCGTGATGATAACGATGATGGTGGTGATAGTGATAGAACGATGAAGGTGGTGATGATGTAATGATGACAGTGATGATGGTGATGACGATGTAATGATAACAGTGATCATGGTGAAGCTGATGAAGGTGATGATGGTGGTGATAGTGATGTAAGGATGATGGTGATGATGATGTAATGATGACAGTGATGATGGTGATGATGATTAATGATGGCAGTGATAATGGTGAGGATGTTGATGGTGATGATGGTGGTGATAGTGACGTAAGGATGATGGTGATGATGATGTAATGATGATAGTAATGATGGTTGTGATGGTGGTGATAGTGATGTAATGATGAGGGTGATGACGTAATGATGACAGTAATAATGGTGATGATGGTGGTAATGACAGCTGTGATAGTGATGTAATGATGGTGGTGGTGATGTAATGATGACAGTGATAATGGTGAAGATGATGGTGGTGATAGTGATGCAATGATGGTGATGATGTAATGATGACAGTGATCATAGTGAGCATGTTGATGGTGATGATAGTGGTAATTATGGTGGTGATAGTGACGTAAGGATGATGGTGATGATGTAATGAGGACAGTGATAATGGTTAGGATGGCAATGGTAATGGTGGTGACGATACAGTACTGATTTGTTGATGGTGGTAACGATGCAGTACTGATTTGATGATGATAGTGATGATGATGATGGTTGCCATGCCCAATGAGTCTTGGCATAATGGCCCTGACTAAGGGCAGCAAAGGAAATAAGATGGACAGTCACAGAATCCATGTGTAGAGAGACTTGGGTCAGGTGGTCTGCGCTTACTCCAATGGACTGGTATTGGCTACTGCTGCCACCAGAAACCTCAGTGAGGCACAGCACTTGTGGAGAGGAGAGATGGTCTCAGTAGGGGTCTCTACAGGTGGGCAACCTTAGGCTATAAGCATTCAGAAGGAGAAAGCCTGTTGCTAGTTTTTGTACTCACTGGTTACTCGCTCAAGCTGGGATCCTCGGGGAAAGCTTTGTTACCCCTCTGAGCCTAGCCCACATGGGGAATGAACTTTTCCATTTCCCACGAGTCTAATATTTGGTCTTGGTCACATCTGTGTCCAGGTCAACAAGACACATTCACTTAGGACTTCTTCATTCATCCAGGGCTTCCTCTGAGCCCCACAGACGGTGACAGGGGTGGTGGTGAAGATTAGGGCTGCAGCAGTGATGATGACGGCAGAGACTGTGACAACTGAAATTGTATCCTAGGTTCTGTCAGCACACCACCGTGGCCAGAGCTGACATGTGTGCTTTACTGGTAGTTTTGAGAGTGTGGGAGGGTAGATGTGGTTTTATGCTCATTCCCCAGATAACCATGTTTACTTCAGGAACCCTAGATTTACCAAGCAGTTTCACCATCTGGGATCATCTGCCCATGGATGAGACAACCCTGACAGTCTAGGGAATGGGAACCCCAGATATTTAGATTCTTGCCCGCCACTGTGGACACTGATAACCACATGCCGGTATTTTGTAGCCCAGAGAGAGGGCAATCATTAAGTTTGTCCAGCAAGGAGGCATTCCCTTTGACCTGTTCTGACCAGTGGAAGAGGCCTTGGTGATCCATGATCCAATGCTGAGCTCCAAGGCTGCCAATACCAGTGACTCAAATTAATCTGACTCCTGGATTACAAGGACCAACTCAGTGGTGCCCCATGGTAACCAGGGAAGTTCTATCTGGACCTGGTGGAGCTGGGGCTTCCTTGGAGGCTTGAAGGCCACCGTTTGCCTTTCTGAATGGCCAGGTCACCAGACAGAAGCTAGTATGTGCCTAAGTGTGTTTCTCGGCTTTGCGGTGATAAGAACTAATGGTGGCGGCATAACCTGAGGTGTTCCCTGCCAAACCCAGAAGCCCTGGAAGGAGACTACAGCCTTGCTGATCCACAGCAGCCAAGATTTCAGCAGTGGAAACACCCCACAGACCATGACTTAGAACCTCCTAGGCTAACACTTGATGTGTGAATTACACACCAGAGAGCTCCTTGTTGTGTTTGGGGAAGGCTAACTGTGTGGGAACAGCGATGACCTCACTGGGATTTGGCACATTTGAGAGCTAACACCATCGCTAAGCCCACAGTGGCTCAGTTTGCTGAGCCCAAATCCAGCCCCACAGTGTGTCCTGGCTCGCATCCCACGAGGTGGAAAGGGATACTTCTGCTGGGGATCCAGGACCATGAGGGAGCTCTGTCAGCCCCACAGGGTCATCATTGGTCTTATGAAGAGGGCACTGGGAGAGCCAAGCCAGGCCAAGGCAGGCAGAGGACTGTGACCCAGTGTTCCAGGGAACGCTGCTCCCCAGACTGTTGTGAGGAAGAGTGCAACATGAGATGAAATACTCTGGAAAAAGACTGGGTCTGTCCACCCCTGGAACTGTTCAGAGTTCAAGTTGCCCCGTGGTTTGAGACACTGTGGAAAGATCTCCAATGCTGGGGGAAGTGGGGAGGGAGCCAGGGTAGAGACAGTCTTGGTTGAATCTGTGGTCTGTTGGCTTGCGCTCACTTGTTGTGTAGAAACACTTGACTTAAGTGGGCTGGGGATAAAGTATCAAGTACTCTTAACCATTGGACAGGAAGCCAAGAATTAGCGCCGGCTACACGTGACTGAGGTTCTAGAGTATGGCTATGGCAATGGACATATTTCACTCACGGGACCACCCATGGGTCTCCCTCGTGATGGTGTGACTCACATTTTAGACACAGTTCTGACGACTCCTTTGTCCCCAACGGCAGCCGAAAGAAAAAGGCATTCAGGAGACTGGGGAGAATATGAAAGCGTTGTCCTTTGGGGAGGAGTCATACATGTCTAGCCAACCAGAAAAGAGGGGAGCTGACTTGACAGCAGGCAGTCCTCAGCAAGGGAAGAATGCTGTATGGCAATTTGAAGTTTCTTAGTGTGAGAGAAAACAGTTAACAAATTTAAACGAAAGCAGGAAGGTGAGGGGACCTCATCGGGTGCTCTCCTTAGTATGGCATCCAAAGACAAGTTCTAAATCAAAAGACTTGCCATGATAGTTGCCAAGCCCAAACATAAGTCCCACAGAGCAGAGAATTCTGGGCTCCAGCCTCACCTCCAGGCAGCTTTGAAAGCAGGCTTGAAAGGTTGGAAGTAGGTCATTTGTAATGGTCTGCTCTGTCCCTTTAAATGACAAACCACGCCCCCCAGTCCCCTACCCCCCATCCCTGTCTGCTGCTGAGGCAAGCTGATCTTCAGCTTCTAGCCTGAGTCCTTCTCTCTCTCTCTCTCTCTGGCAGTTTCTGTCTCTCCCTTCTCCCTACTTCTCCCCTCTCTCTCTGCTCTTCTCCCTTCTACCCTTCCCTTCCATAACCCACTAAATAAATATCCAACCTCACTCTGCATGGTGTGCCTATCCATGTCTCTGTCTCTGTCTCTGTCTCTCCCTTGCCGCATGGCTTTCTGCCTGGGACCAGCCGCCTTTGGAGGTCTTGTGGTGTGCCCATCTGTCTGTCTCGTGGGACTGGCTGCCCTATTGAGGTCTTTCACCCACCTACGCGGCTCCCTGTCTGGGACTCATGGCCCTTCTGCAGCCAGTCGGGGAACTGCATCATCCCTGCCTGGGACTGGCTGCTCTCGGGACCCGCTGCCCACTGCCTACCAACACTCAGAGCCTGCAGCGTGGTCTCATGGCCCACTGCCCACCATAGCCACTTGGGGATCTGCAGCATTTTTTACTTAAACCATAATGTGGTTGGCACATTGACTGTGAGAGAGGCTTACTCCTCTACTGAGCACTGGTCCTGGCTCCTGCTGTGTCAGGAACATGCTTGACTTTGAGACAAAATGCATTGAGTTGAGAAGTTGTAAGGAACCACACCCCTCCTGTATCTAAGGGAATTGACCTGTTGGTCTATTTGCTGTTCATTCCAGCGCGGGACACATATCTCCTGGAAGGGGTTTCTGGGCTATGACTACCCAGAGCAAGAGGGGCAGCACATGGGATGGGGGTAAGGTCCCAGTTCAGTGATAAGAAAGCTCTGACACTGGAACCTGGGAACAGGACACTCAGGACACGGGTGACCATCACTTGGCTTTGTTGTCTGTGACCTATAGTACCTGTTTTCCAGATGGTCACAGCTGTCCTCACGAGGCTTAGTACCAAATGCCAAGGCTGGTTCTGTCTTCTAGTTAGCCTGTGTACTTCTGGGAATCCTGTGTACACAGCAGGTAATTCCTAGAATCCGACCTGGCAGGACATGTGCCCTTCTCTGCTTCTAATCCCCACTCCCACCCGGTCTCACAGTAGGTTCCAAATCTACTTGGGTTTCAGGCTCTACAGCTGTCTAGAAGATTCTGTTAGCTTATAGAGACTGGCAGCAAATGGCTCATCTCCTAACAATAGGTACAGACCTGGTTACCTTGGAAAGATGGGTGACCATCACCAGCCTCAACCACAAGATCCAAGACCAGGTTTTCCCCCAGATGTGTCCCTGACCTCAGGCCTTTCCTTTCCGGTTCCCTTTGTGAGTCTCGATGGGCAGAAACCTGCCTGTGGAGCTGGAAAGGGGGAAAGCTGGCAGAATGAGGACGTTCCATGGGAGCGCTCCAGCTGAAAATAATGGAGCAACATCAAACGCTCACACAGCTGACCCTCAGACCCCGTTCGAGAAGTCACCCTGCATCATCGGGCGCCATCCCGTGCCATCCCATGCCACTTCCCCAGGGGAAATGCCAGGGAGGCAAAGCACGGATGAGAATCATGTGTCTCATCCCAGTCGTCAACCTTGCTAATTCGTCTCTCAAATCACCATGGCAACTTGGCTCATTTTGCCCCTCCCCCAGCACAGACAGTGGAGGTGCAGCCGTGGAATTTTCACCAGCAGGCACTGTGTAGACCGTCCACTCCCTTTATCCAGCACCGGGGTTTGTTCCTCTGTGCCATGAGTAAGGATTTGGTCAACGAGTGGCGGGAAGCTGAGACACTCTCCATGACTTTGGGAGTTTTCCACTGCCCCTGGCATGTTTTGTTGGCTTACGGTTCTGCTAGAATGGGAACAACTCAACTCTGGTGCAAACAAGTAGCCGTTCCCGCTATGCCAGAAGATTCTGCCACCATGAATCAGGATTCCCCCTGAAAACAGGAGCTAGGCTCCTCCAGGGGCTGTCCCTTTCAGTGCGGCACAGGCCCTCAGCAAGCCACAGTCCCCACCACTCCTGCCAGCCTGCCACCCTGTCTCCATGCCAGGGGTAGGCAGCATCCTGCTCCTGGTAGGCAGCAGGGTATGCGATGCTTCAGACTCTTGGAGAAACGAGTGGTCTGTCATTTCAGAAACGGGCTGAGCGGTGTGCAGTGCTGATACCTCCCGAGAGACTGCAAGCCGGGTCAGAGATAGGGGAAGCTGATAGCCAGTCACAGGTTAACAATAGATAAACACACCCAGAGGGTGACTGAACTCTGAACTCCCCCTCACCTATCCGACCCACTTCTAATTGTTACCAATTGGTGTTCCTTAGCCCAGGCTTTCTTTGTAACTGAGCCGCTGTGTTCATTCTGCACTGTGTGACCCTTTGTTCCAAGTGCCTGGTCCTGGTCGGAGGCAGGAACACGAAGTCCTGGAATGAGAATCTGGGGTAGGCTCGGCGGTTAAAAGTTCCTTCCTCTCTTCCTTGTAATGGTCTGGGAGGCCACTAAGGCCCCTCAAAGCCCAATATCAGAGGTCATGAGAATTCCCCAGTCTGGAGATGTGTTTGCCCGTGGCCTTCTAGGGAATGACACCCTCACAGAGGGACTTTATGGTGATGGGATCCTGCCCTCACTGGCCTCATAACTCACATACTCGATAGCCGTGTGAGAGGTGTCAACTGAGAGATGGGTTCAAACCTGCAGAGTGGTCCCTGACCTCCACATAGTGCAGGGGTCTACATGTGTATGAGTCGGGCGGGGGGGGGGTGGCAAGCCCCTGGGCTCTCAACTAGACCAGGTTTCGCTGCGGTCCTCAGTCAACTAGACACTTTTGCAACTGTGAAGTCAACACTTATTGCCAGGGCACACAGTAGGTAGGTTTTCATGTAAATGGACTCCCAGAGAAAGAGCAGGGCTTAACTCATCTGATGAAGAGCTTAACTTCATCTGACGAAGGTAACCTGCTGATAAGGGGAGCGGTGTGAAACCCCAAGTCAGCCACACCAAGTGTGTTTGCCTTACTTGGGTGGTTCTGAGCCCCAGGTGAGGTGCACTAATGCCTAGAACTAAGATACTTGTGGGGACAGAAGCTCTGAGCAGCTGACAGAGAGGGGCCTTTACATACAGCTTATGCTGTGGCTGTGCTCATGTTAACTTCAGAAGATCTAGAGTAGGCTGATTCAGGAAGAACCTGCCTGGTGATGCTGGCATATGGTGCCAGCTGAGCAACTCCTTAGACCTGTGAGGAGTCTTACACAGACAAATGGATACAAGGGGAGCTTCTGAGCCCCAGCCAGGAGCCATAGCCGTCAGTCACCAAGGCTGAGACATCAAACCCGCAAGCTAAACCTGCAGCCTCTTCTGTCAGCCTTGGATTCCTCGCTCCTAAACTAGGCACCACCTGGCAAGATAGGGCCAGAGTCAAGAGAGGGTACAGATCTACCTAGTATCAGCCCCTGCAGCCTAGGCAGCTGAGCCTTGTGTGCAAGTTTCCTTTGGGGCAGTAGACACTGCAAAGATGGTGAACCCACAAATTGAATCCCTCTGTAGCTCTGGAGACTGACAGCTGGGAATGAAGGTACCCTGAGAACCAGTTCCAGCCTCTGCCTGTCTTTGCATTTGCTGCCTGTAGAAATGTCACCCAGACCTCTGTCTTTGTCATGACATGTGTCCCTTGAACATCTTCATGCCTTTTTATAAAGATACCAGCTCTATTCAATTAGGGGCTCTCCCTGCTCCAGGATGACCGCATCTTCCTAATTATACTTGCAGTGACCTTCAAATAAGAGGTCCTGGGGATGCGAATGTATTTTTGCGAGGGACACAGTTCATGTGCCTGAAACTCTAGCATTCCTGCAATGCCCAGAACCGTGGAAGGTCCTACGGTCTACCTGAACGCTCCCAGCAACACCCAGGGAGCTGGTGAAGTCCTTGGTTCATTCGACACCGATTCCTCTGGGGGACCCTTCCAAAGCCCTGGCTTTCACGGTTTAAACGGAGCTTAGAGTCGAAGCCATGGTTCTAATTAAGGGTTGACAGGGCATGTCGTGACATCATCGATAAACTGAGTGTAGGGGAAAGAAAAGGACTTCACGCGGGCCCAAGAGGGCAGTCCCAGGTCCGCCGGGAAACTGCATTTTGTAGCCAATAAAACACCCTTCTGGACAGTATGCCATCCATGCGCTGTTCTTCATATCTGGGAAGAAGCACTCACACTGCCTGTCTGTCCCTCCGGAGCTGGCCAGCATAGGGTCTGACTCGCCTCCTTGCTGGCAGCTGAGCAGATCAATTCCAAACCCTTATGGCAGAGGGGAGGTGTTTTCCAGAGTGTGAGCGGTCCATAACCACTTGGTGGGGGCTCAGGTGTGACCTTGCATCCTCAGGCTATGTCACAGGCTCAAGCATGACCTTGCGTCCTCAGGCTACGTTAAGCGTGCTTCCCGCCTAAGCAAGTGACGGAGACTAGGGACAGAAACACCTCCAGTGTTGAGGATTAAACCCAGCCTTTATATGTAGGGCTGAAGTGGTGGTTTTCTGGCTTCCTGAGGTGCTCATTTCTCTAAAACTCACAGCCAAACAGAAACCTGGTTGTGCCCCCACCCTCCCCATGTGTGTACCTACGTGTGTGTAGGTCAGAGGACAGTTTAAGGAAGTCCTTCTTCAGACACCGTCCATCCATCTTTTGTTTGAGCCAGAGACTTTCATTGGCTGGAACACTGCCCAGTAAGTGAGGCCAGTCAGCCAGTGAGCTCCAGGAATCCTCCTGCCTCTGCCATTGCTGGCTTCACGGGCCACTCCACTACATCCAGCTTTATTTATTCATTTATTCTCAATGTGTTTTTTTTTTCTGTATGCATGTCTGTACACCATGTGCATACCTGCTGCCCAGGGAGGCCAGTGAGGGCACTGGGTCCTCTGGATCCAGAGGTACAGGTGGTTGTGAGTCACTGACGCAGGGTCCTCTGCAAGAGCAGCCTGTGCTCTTAACAGCTGAGCCATCTTTGCAGCCTGATGCGGGCTCTGGGAATGGACCCAGGTCCTCACATTTGTGAGGCGTCTTCATCACTGTTCTGTTGCTGTGAAGAGACACCATGACCAAGGCAACTCTTACAGAAGAAAGCGTTTTATTGGGGGCTGAGCGGTTCAGATGTTTTGTCCATTGTAGTCATAGCAGGGAGCATGGCAGCAGGCAGGCATTGCATTGGAGAAGTAGGAGAGAGAGAGAGAGAGAGAGAGAGAGAGAGAGAGAGAGAGAGGAGAGAGAGGAGAGAGAGAGAGAGAGAGG
>NW_026068038.1:1547656-1647922 GCF_014885135.2 Alexandromys fortis | reverse complement strand
AGGGAGAGGAGAGGAGAGAGAGAGAGAGAGAGAGAGAGAGAGAGAGAGAGAGAGAGAGAGAGAGAGAAGACAGGGCCTGGCATGGGTTTTTGAAACCTCAAAACCCATCCTCTTGTGACACACTTCCTTCAACAAGGCCACACCTATTCCAACAAGGCTATGCTTCCAAATCCTTCTCAATTTCAATAGTGCCACTCTGTCTGGTTCTGCCTCTTGCTGGCATTAGCTGCATTCAGATTCTTTGGGGCCTTCTGTTCTACCTTCTGCCAAGCCTGAAGATCACTCTTGGCTTGGGCTTAGTGTCTAGAAGCTTCCAATGAAAAAGAAACAGCAGCACGGTAATCTCCATTTCCGTGTGATATTAAGAATATCACCGACACCTGTGTAATATTGCTGTGTCCCAGGGACCACTAGGTGCCTTCCACATCAGGTCACCCCTGTCTTATAAGCCTCCACGGGATGAATGAGCATTGGTGTGTCTCCATTCAACAGAGGAGGAAGCCGAGGCATCTGCTAGCAAGGCTGGGACTCAAACCCTGATCACCTGGCTCAGAATCTGAATTTTGAGCTGCAATGCTAAGATTCTGGTTAACAACAGCTCATGGCCACTAGCCAGGTAGGGATATTTAAATTTAAACATATTAAAATTCAGCTCCTCAGTTACTCAAGCTACACCCGAAGGGCTCAAAGGCCACCTGTGCCAGCAGTACTGAAAGAGTAAGCCATCTCCTGCTACTCACAGCAGGCAGGGCACCATGAGCAAAGGCTGCTGGGGTTCTGGGGCAAGTGATTTAGAATCTGGGGTGGGCATGTAGCAAGAGTGGCAGGCACAGACTCTTCCCAGTGCCTTATGGAGGGTCTATTCTTCCCCTTTGGAGCTTCTGGGTTCTTCTGTCTGAGGGGCTCTGCTCACTCCAGCACAAGTCAGTGGCAGTGCTTTGCCTTGTTTTTTTTTTTTATATTATTCTTTGATTGATTTAAATACACACTGAAGACCTACTCTGTGTGTGTGTGTGTGTGTGTGTGTGTGTGTGCGCGCGCGCGCGCACGCGCGTGTCCTGAGAATAGAGTTCAAAGTGTTTGCCCAGGGCACACATGTGGTAGGGTGACTTCTCTGCAAGGGTGAGGAGCTATGGCTCTTTTAGCTACCCAGGACAGAGTGGGGGACACAACCAGAAAGTTCTGGAACCCTGGCCTGCAGGGACCTAGGAGGAACAGAACTGTGGGGATTCCCATGAGGCTGATAAGGGGCAGCCACAGAGATGCTATGGATGTGGTCTGTCCCCACAGGACAGACAAAGTCACCCCAGAGGGGACTGAGATAAGCTGAGCTACACAGCTAGTTCTGGGCACAGAAGCAATTAGAGGTGGGAAGAGATCTCCACTCTCCCTCCCTTCATCTTTCCCTCCTTCTCTTCTTCCCTCCCTCCCTCTTTCCTTCCTTCCCCTCTCTCTCCTCTTCCCCCTCATATGCTAGGCGTGCACTCTACCATTGAGCTACATACCCCAGTTTTACTTTTCCTTTTGAGTTAGAGTCTCACGAAATCACCCAGGCTGATCTTGAACTTGCAACCTTCCTGCCTCAACTGGATAGACCTGCTCCACCAGGCCAGGTGCTCCCTGGCTTTCTATCTTTCGCTCCTACAATCCTGCTCTGAAAAAGGTCAAGGGTGGAGCGATGGTAGCTTCGTAGCTTCATTCATAGAAGCTGCAGCGACCTGCAGTTGGCTCCAGGGCACAGAACATGTTCAGGATGCGGTGGGTGCTCTGGGCTGCGGCACTGATGTGGGCAGAACTTGGGAAGTGGAACGGGGGGAATCCCAGACACAGTCGCACGAGGAGGATTTTATTATAAATAACTAATGAGATGTTCTTGTATCCGATTATTGGAATAAATGCAGTGTACACTCTAAGTTGATAATGTCGATGATCTTGTGAACGCGGCAGTTGGTCATGTCAGCAGGTGGTCTAAGCGCTTTGTAAGAATGAATCCTTTGGCAGGAGCATGCTGTCACAGCGACTTCGAGTATAAAGTTGGAAACTAGGACTTGAATTTCAAACCGTGGTTCCACCACTCTTGTGAACTGTGTGTCAGAGGCCAGGAGACTGGCTCTGGGCCTCACTTGTTCAATGGGGACTTGAGGCCATCTCAAAGAACCGCAAGGAGTGTAAGGAAGTCTTAGTTGGAGCCAGATGATGTCGCTGACCTTGTACCTATAGGATTCCAGCTGCTTGGTGTGGTTCAAACCTGGCAGAGGGGTCTTAAGTAGATACCAGCCCAGGAAAGTCTCAGTTAATACCCACTCTCTGTTATCTGAAAGGAGCCGCCTGCAGCAGTCCTTCCTATGCTGTATCCGCTTTATCCTCCCTCCCTTGGCCCCTTCACCCTCAATTTCCTATAATAGGACTTGCTGAAGAATTGCCAGACTGCTTGCTGCCGCATCCAGCCTCCGAGGAGAAGAGGTTTATTGGTGGCTCTCGAAGGACCTCAGCTCGGCAGGAGAGTGCGTCCCTGGGGAGACCATCAAGAGAAACTCCTCCCAGGGATATGAATCCCTCAGCCATCTCTCGCCCCTTTGAGGTAGGAAGGCACCCAGCACAGCCCCCTGACAAATGCTGGACTCCTGAGCAGCATGCAACAGGAGGCGGGAGGCCCATGCCTCTGACTCTTCAGCTTATATTGTCAGAAGATGCCACCTCTTGGGACCTGCCTGGTCCTTTTGCTGCCTAATACTGCAGCCTCCAGCCTAGAAGAGTCAGCATCATTCTGTGGGAGAAACTATGACTCAGTCCGCCTGATGGAGAGGTGAGAAAATAGAAGAAAAGATAAGGAAGTAAAGGCTTTTTGGGGGGTTGGGGAATGGGGTCGCGCATAGCTACATTGACAAAGCCAGAACCTCCCATCTCTGCACAAAACGGTAGGGGGTTCCACTGCTCCCCAGTCTTGCTGAGCCTCCAGCAACACTATCACACATGTTTGGATAAAATTTTTATGCCTCCTCACTAAATGATTTAAGTCTCCAGGCTCCATGACTTCGAGGTCAGTAAATTCTTTTAGCTGATTCCTGCAAAGTCTCCCCTGCCAGGACAGGGACCTGGGCTGCCTCCCTGCTTTGTGATTAGAGTAATGGCCAGGGTCTGGAGGAGTGACACCGTCACACACATCAGTCACTCTGACGGTTGTGCACCTGCCTGCACAGTGAGTCTCATCTTCAGGCCCATGACCTCCTTCTGTGGTGCTGATGGACAGCCTAGGGTACAACCTGTCCCATGGGTAAAACCACCATTATCTCCAGGTGGGGGCTCACACCGTTAATCTCAGCACTCGGGAGGCAGAGGGGGTGGATCTCTGTGAGTTCGAGGCTGTCCTGGTCTACAGAGTGAGTTCTAGGACAGGACTCAAAGTTCCAGAGAGATCTATCTCCAAAAAAAAAAAAAAAAAAAAAAAAAAAAAAAAAAAAAAAAAAAAAAAAAAAAAAAAGCAAACAAATAAATAAATAAAATAAAAAAGAAAAACAACCATATTATCAGGGGGAGGCTTCTTGGAAAATAGATGCAGACTCTTAAGATTCAGTATGAAGCACATCCAATAGCTGATGAGATCAGAGGGGGTAGCACACTATACAGCTGTTTCTTATGCGTTTTCTGAATCGACGCAGTGGGTGCATACAGGCACCGTCAATGTGGGATGCCCCATTTGCTTCCCTGCTCATGGCACTGTTTCAGGAGGCTGTGGAACCGTTAGGGGGTAGGGGTCCAGCTGGAAGAAGTAGATCTCTTGGGTGGGAGGGTCTTAGAGGTCAGCTTCCAGCTCCCGATATCTGCTTCCTTACCTAAACTTCATTGACGGCTCCCACTACCATGCCCACCCCCACTATCCCTCACCCCCGTGGACCATAGACTGGAGCCAGTGAGCCCAGGTAGTTTCCTTTCCTTAACTAAGTGGCTTCTTTATGTCAGGTTTTCTGTCAGAGCAACAAGAAAGTAACTCATGCATAAAACCATCTGGACCAGTTCTGAAGCCGAGTCCAACTTGGCTGTGTCGTGTCTGAATCACGTGCTCTCTGTTGCACCCAAGGGTTCCCATCCCCTTCTGTGAGAAGGATGGGTGTGAATTTACCTGTACGCAGGAAAGGTCTGTCAATGTAGCTGGAACTGTAGTTTTGCCTCTGTCTGGGGTCAAACCCTCATCATGGAAGTGTGTAGGTTTCCATTATGAAAGATGGTTTGAGGAGGTAAGTGTGGTCTTGGTGCAGGGTAGGGGTGAGTCTGCTGGATGGCATGTTAGCCGGTGCTATCGGGAAGGTATGGAGGCGGTGTGTTGTCTGGCTCTGTCCATATGGGCAGCGCTTAGGAAGACAGAATTGCTTCTCAGGAAGTTATAAAAATGGCTCGTTTGGGGTAAACGACGTAGTGGGTTCCAGGACGGTTCCCAAGGTGCTAGCCAGGTGCTAGTCACGAGGTGTCTGTGACACAGGTGTCTTCACCTCACAGAGTTCCTCCTGCCTGCACTCTGTGCCTTGCCCTGTGCCTATTTTATTCCCTGCAGGATGTTTGGCCTCAGCATCAAGCTCTGCAAGGAACTGGCTCTGAATTTAAATTCAGGATGGCTCCTCCCTCACCTCTGGCAGCCTCTGCTGCCTTCATTACCAGACTGAGTGTGTACTCCTGGCAGGCTCCAGGCAGTGTGGGAACACTGTGTGACCTACTGAGTCTGCAGCCTGGATATCAGGCAATTATTGACACCTTTGGGGATTTCACTGGCTCCCGAGGTGGTGGAGCATGAAGCATTTTTATCCACGTGTCCTGGAGAACAAGGAGCCCTTGTTTCAGCTACGTGCCCTGGCTGGTGCTGACTTGCATGCAGGCAATGTGTGCCACGCTGTAGCGCCACCAGGAGTTGGGTACACCTCACCTTGTCACCTCTGCAGAGGAGCAAGCTGGGAAACGAAGGCTGCCAAGTCACAGCCAAGTCCCTGATCTGGCTAGCAGAGTCACCAGTACCCAGTGACTACCTGGTTTCTGGGTACCTGTTCTGCCTGCAGCACCACTGTGCGCTCTGCCTGCAGCACCACTGTGCGCTGCCCCTATGAAGAACACACAGCCTCCACCACACCTGCTCTGCTCCATCCCCACATTAGTCATCCTACTTGCCATGTCTCTCACCTACCTAAGGCTGGCTGCCACCCATTCCTGACTTAACCCTCTGCCCCATCAATCCTTGGAGTGAATGCAGCCAGCTCTCAGCTCTGCCCCTAAAGTAAAGGGAGCAAGACAGTCCTTGTAGTTTCTCTGTGTGTTTGGGAAATGGATGTCTGGATCTTTTCTCTCCCAGAGGCCTCCCTGCTCCCCTCTCCAGCAGTCACAGTGACAGGGGTGGGGGTGAGGGGGGACCCCTCTCCAGTCAAGGGAGGGGAGTCAACTCCTAGCTGGACAGTCACTCCCCCCCCCCAGGCGAGGGATGTGCACAGCCAGCTCAGCAGGGGCTGTATTTCAAACAGTAACTAATGGAGAATAAATAGTAATTACCAGGCACATTCCAACCTCTCCGGAGCAGGACATGGTCCCTGCTCTGGAGCTGGGGATGGCCCCACTCTTGTTTTCTTTTAATCTGGTTTGAAAGATGAGTGCTGTCCCAGGCTTGGGACAGAGCCGGTTACTGTGAGGTCATCACTGCGGCATGTGCAGTACAGTGTGCTCGGAGACAGAGAGGAACTGCCAGCCATGGGACCTTCGTGGCTTCTAGTCACGGCTGGACAGGCTAATGAGCCGTGGCCCAAATTTATTAGAAATCATAAATATTCCATGCAAAGGTGAGGGATCAAACAAAGAAGAAGGCAATGTCATGTGCGTGTACTCATATGTGTGCATGTGTGTATCTGTATGCATGGCGTACGAATGTGCATGTGAATGTGTGCATGCATGCATGTGTATGCGCACATGAGTGTATGTACATGTGAGTATATATGCACAGATGTGAGTGTCTGTAAGTGTACACATGGGGGACATTTGTGCATGTGTGTGTGAATTTGCATGTGTATGCATGTGTATTTGTGTTTATGCACCCACATATACATGTGCACATGCATGTATACATGTGGATTTGACTGCATATTTGCACTGTGTATTCAGAAGTATTCAGAAAGTGTGATGAAGCAGGTAACTCAGCCTGAGGCGGTGGTGTGGCTGTGGCCTGAGACCTAGAGATGGTATCACACCGTGCAGACTCATGGCTTTTGACTTGGCTCTCCTGGGAAGAGAAAACCGTGTACCATAATTAATGTCCCTGTCCTTCCTGGTTCCTACTGCACACACCAGCCCTTTCTCAGGGCCAGGAGAGGAGGGTGAACCAGACATGACCCTGCCCATCAGGCAGCTCGGTGCTGGGAACGCCCACAGCATAACAGTCACCCAAGCTTCAGCAGCAGCGGTAGTGGTGGTGGTGGCAGCGGCAGCAGCAGCAGCAACAGCAGCTGAGAACCACAGAGAACCAGCACAGGGCTGAGAACCACAGAGAGTCAACACAGGACTGAGAACTAGAGAAGGCCAGCGCAGAGCTAAGAACCACAGAAGGCCAGCACAGGACTGAGAAACAGGGCCAGCTCAGGGCTAAGAACCATAGAAGGCCAGCACCGTGACCAGTACAGTTCTGGATGTCGGTGCTGGGTGATAGCACCCTCAATGGCCCATCTTTCATAACAGGCGTCCCCAAGACACTGGCCAGTTGCTGCCTATTGGAAACTGTGTGTCCTGGTCCTTGTGTCTGGCTGTGGCCTGATGGCAGTGTCTTTCCATGGGGGTATGAACACGATGACCCTGTCTCAGCCACAGTGGGAAAATGGTGGGTTGTGTCTGTCCCCACATCCTCCTTTTCCTGGGGCACCATCTTTTTCTGGCCCCAGCCTCCAGACATCTGAAGAGGCCTCTGGGAACCTATGACAGCAATGCCCCCTTTACTGTGAAATGCTGGGGGAAGAAACTCGGCTGCACTGAGGTGCAGGTGGACATTTGTGCCATGCGTTAACAGTGTGGCTTGGTGACCTGAACTTTTGAGCCATATGTCCCATAGCATTGTGACTCAAGGCGTCTAGTCAGCCCTGGGGAGGCCGCTGGGTGCGGGGAACCCTTTCATGTTCTTCACAGAAGCAAAGCTGGCTCCCATCAGAGTGCAGGAGACAGGAGAATGTCTCTCTTTCTCATCCCAGTTCAGGGACCCCTGGGTTCTCACGGTGCAGGGAGTAAGCTCCAGCTGGGGACCTGAGAGCTACGAGGCTTGAGGAGCCCGGGTCTCTGGGTCACATCAAGGAGGGGAGAGTGGCCTGTCAACCTCAGGACAGGCTGTTAGCTCGGGTCCCAAGCAGCTAGCAGAACAGTGGGAAAGAAATGATGAAGACGTTCGCTAACCTCTGCCAGTTCCCAGTGGTGCGCTCAGCCCTGCAGCGAGCGTTCGAGCGCAGCTCTGAATTCCAAGTGGGTTAGTGTGACACACGCGTGATCTCGGGGGAAAATGAGGACATCGCAGGAATATTTCCCAAGGCATGCAATTGCCTGAAAAAGCCCCAAACAGTCCAGGCTAACGAGCCTATCTCTCCGTGTGAAGTCTGGAAATCTAATTTTTGGTGGTGTGGTTGTTTTGAAGCCAATGGGGAAGAAGCGGACTCTTGATTCTGAGGGCTGCCTGTGAGGGCTGAGGGCTCAATGCTTTTCACACGCAGTCTTGTTAAGTTAAGAGCCGGTGATCTAGATGCTGCTTCCGGAAAAGCACTTCTGGGAATCTGGTAGGGTTTAAGAAACTGATAGACAAGCTAGTTAAACGACAAGAATGTGTTAGTTAGCTTCCACAGCTGGGAAGTCTAGACAAAGGCAGACTTCAGGCTTGGTTTGTTCCAACCGTGGCAAGTGTCTCTTGTCTGTGTCTGCCTCCCTGTTTTGCTTTCAGAATGATAGCCCTATGGTGGCCAGGTTGGTTCTAACATCACTGGAGTCCCAAGTCTGTGTTCAGCCCCAGAAGAGAGGTCACCTTCTTCTTCCTCTCCTCACTTGTGGGAACCTCAAGGCTCAGAGACCTGCCCGTAACCCCTGTGCTGGAGAGGCAGAGGCAGGAAAGCCTTCAGGTTCACTGGCCAGCCAGTCTATCCAAATCACCAGGCTACAGGCTCAGGGAGAAGCCCGATTTCAAGAAATTAGAGAGCTGGCCAGGCGGCTCAGTGGGCAGAAGTGATTTTTGAGCAGATCTAAAAATTTGAGTTAGACCCCAGGATTCCATAAGAGGGCAAGAGAGAACCAGCTTCAGAGAATTGTTCTCTGATGCCCACACACTGTGGCATGTTCACTTACACACATGATAAAACAAATGTTTTTAAATATAATAGAGAACAATAGAAAATACCCAATGTCAACCTCTGACCTCCACATGTGCACAACACCCCTCCATGTACACAGACATACATACATACACACCTACACACACACTCACAGCACACACACATATACACATACATGCACACATACACACCCCACATATACACAGATATACATACATGCATGCACACACACAGCATATAGTCATACACACATGTGTACACACACACACACACACACACATGCATGGTCCTGGGGTTTTCTCTGGCTGGATGAGTTGCTGTCACCATTTCATTCTTGAATCTATAACTATCAGAGAACACAGAGTGTGCAATGGTCCCAAATCATTCCAGAGCCCATACAAGCCACCTGATCAAAGGTTTGAATTCTTTCCAGAATTCTAGAAGACACAAGACTCTGAGCAGATGACTAATGACAGCCTCTGTGGCCACTGCCAAACAAAAAAATAAAATAAATAAACACCATCAACACAGATGGGTGAACTCTCCTGAGTAGCATGCATGGCTATAGCCAGGTTGCATCCTGACCTCAGGCTCAGTTCCCAGGCACCGTGTCACCCACCTGAGTGCACTGAGCCTGAAAGGTGAGCGCTTCCTACCAAAGAAAGATACCCTCAGAGCTGGGAGGCACCTTCTATCACTGGAGCCTCTGTGCTGAGAGAAGAGCCTGGCAAAGTCAGTGGAGATGTCAACCGAATGTCATAGTGTCCCTTTTCCAGATCCCATTGTCCATCACTGGCTCTCACACACAGCCTCCCAGTTGGTCCAGGATTGTCTGCAGAGCTGTTGGTCTTCAGAGCTGAAGTCCACTGGTTCAACAGGCAGTGACATCCAGCTCTGGCCCCATCGCCAACTTCTCCACAGAGCTGCTTCTTGTCTGGAAGATCATGAGAACAAGTTGAGTCTCAAGAGCACCTCAGCTGGACGCATCTTTCAGCTCTGATTTTGCATACAGTGTAGACCTGCCGAGTCAACTCTAACAGGGACACTCAGCTATCCATGCATCAGACAACAACCTGCAGAGTTTCCTTTAAAGAGGGAAAAAAGAGTCTGGGGAAACCGATAGTGTTTGTCTAAAAGAAAGAGGGAGCTGGAGAGATGGCTCAGCAGTTTAGAGCCCAGTCTGCTCTTCTAGAAGATGAGATCGAGTCCCAGCTCCCACATGGTGGCTCATAGCCTTCTGTAACTCCAGTACCAGGGCATCTGGTGCCCTCTTCTGGCCTCCGTGGGCAACTGTATTCACGTGCACACATACATACATACATACATACATACATACATACATACATACATACACATACACACATGCACACATACATACATAATACATGCATGCACACATACACATAATTTAAAAGGCACCTTTTAAAAACTTTAAAGAAAAGAATGAAGAGAGGGGAGGAAGAGGTAAAGGAGAGAAAGAAGAAAGGGAGGGAGGGAGGGAGGGAAGGAGAGAGGGAGGAGGACAGTTAGAGCCCCTCTTCCTGTTGGAAAAGAGTGGGCAATGAAGTCAGTCTGACCCATCTAGGAGAGGACTGGTGAACACTGAAGGACAGACCTGGGCCTGCCCCGGTGCCCTCGCTGTGCGCGCCTTGGTGTCCTTCCTCTGTCCTCAGTGAAGAAAACGCTCCAGCCACACATGCCGGGCCAGTCACAAGAACACAGGGCTGTGCCTGGGCAAACAACACAGAAAACCTGTGCGGAGTGACCCTAATCTGCTGACCCCTTTCCGGGCTCAGAGAAGAAGTTGTGTGAACTCGGCTCTTGGAGTATGAGCCCAGGCTCATCTGGTCCCCATCTTTTCCTCGATCACCCACATTAGCGGCTGTCTTTTCTTTAATGAATACATTTTAAACCCCCAGGTGTTTTAAATTTTTATCTTGTTCACTTGCTTACACGAGGAAATTCAAGCAGACCAGTGCGTTAATAGAAACCCAGTGGAAAAGAGGGCAGATTCTCTCCCATGGTGGGGAGGTGCTAGGCTTGACTTGGGCACCGCGGCACTGGCTGCAGTTCCCCAGATAGCCATTAGGGGCAGGGCAGAGCCATGTGCGCTGCCTTCCTTGAAGTCCTCTTAAGTACTTTCCCAGTGGCTGGGAACAGGTTCAGTGTGGCTGCCTCTGAGCTGGATCCCAAATGCATGACAAGGACCCAGCACTTCTGGGTACTCCTGAGGAATCCATCCCCTCCACCAGGCTGGAAAAGGAAAGGGAGTCAGGACCTGCAGGGGTGGAAGACATAGGAGTCCCAGCACCCTCCCAAGCTCAGTGAGCTCCTTCTGGGTATTCTGATCTCCGTGGCAACCACCTGACACAGGGGTCGCTCCATGTGAGGCTTTAGACCCCAAGTGAGTCCCACCAGCAGACCCTGACCTTCCTTCTTCGGCGGGGTTGAAGCCTGTGTGGGCCGCGGACCTGTAGAACCTAGATATGGAAGATCCCCTTCCACGACACTGTGTCCAATGGCAGCCGTGAGGACACAGCGTGAGCTGTGAATGCTGCCAGACTACGGCGCCCCGTGCCTCAGAGGATGAAGAGGATGCAGGGGGATTTCCATGGAAAGCCTGGAAGAAGAGACTAAATATTCTTTGACCAGGAAGGCTTCTGTCCCATTTGCGTGGCTACAGGGATTGCAGGACAGCCCTTCAGGGTCAGTCTGACTCAGAACATGGCTGAGAGGGAGGACCCCACCAGGATCTCAACGGTGGCTGCTATTCATGGGCTCCCCTCTCTAGCAGGCAGTCTTAGAAGCCACTTCCTGGGAAGGTGTCTGAACATGCAGTGTCCATGGTAACTAGCATTTCTTGACTCGGTTTCCCTGGTTTTATAGTACTCAGTAAACGGAAACCCCCATCTCCACCCTGACCATTAGTCTGCCTTTCATGTCATGGTTGTATCCCCCAGTGCTCGCTCAGTGAGCTCCCCAAGAACTGGGGCCGGGAGCAGGTGACGGGGTGGGGGTATGGGGTGTGAGTGGTGTCTTTGCTGCCTTACAGGTATATCACCTAGTCGGGGTACAGTCCCAGGGTTCTGTCCTCTGAACCCAAAATGGTTAACTGTGAGCTGCAAGAAAACTTGCAAGGAAACTGTGAGCTGCTGCTGCTGCTGCTGCTGCACAGGACGGTGGGAAGTTTCTAAGTCTCCCAAAACAAAAGCGATCAAGGAAACCATCTGCACAGTGTGGAAGGAAAGACAGTTGGCTTTCTTTATTTTTAATTGGCAATCGCCTCTAGCTTAGCCCTAAGCAGACCCTTCGTTTCTTATCTTTTTGGAAAATTCTAAAATGGGAAGGCCAAGGAAAAACCCAGAATGCAAAACTTTCAGAATATTCACAAGCAATGACTAAGGCACACTCGTACTCTGTATTCTCTCTCTCTCTCTCTCTCTCTCTCTCTCTCTCTCTCTCTCCTGGGGAAAAAGTGCTGTGGCAGGAGGGGCAGAGTAGAAAAAGAAACCTTAGCTGACAGGAAAATAAAGAAGATGGCTGCCCTGCGGATTATTCCTAAGCCTGGCTTTGAAGGAGTGAACCTTCCTCGGTCCGGGCCCAGGTTATCTCCTGTAATTGCATTATTCTGAGATTGACCAAGATAAAATGGCCCAGCTTAGCGGCAGTAATGGACGGCAGGTGTGACTGTGAGCACACAGCCGCTTTTGCCTCTCTGGCTCGTCCCAGCTGGGGAGGGGGTTCCTCTGCTTGCCACTGTCCAGGGAAGGGAACAATTACCAGTACTTTCCCCAGCCTGGTTCTAGGACCGACACAGGGGTCTGTCCTCGTCCCCTCGAGAGTTTGACACCAGGCTAGCGGCTTCCAACCTCTGGGCCTCAGTTTCCTCTTCTCCATACTGATGGTGACATGCCCCATGCCAGAGAGACTGGGAGACCCAGTGATGGCATGTATGACAGATACTTCAAAGGCAAGAACACATCCTACATGTCCAGAGCTAAAAAGCCAGAGGCAGAAGACAAGGCAAACTCCTTGCTCTGTGTTTTTCTTTTCTTTCTTTTTAAAAAAGATTTATGTATTATTACATATACAGTGTTCTGTCTGCATGTATGCCGACACACCAGAAGAGGGCACCAGATCTCATTACAGATGGTTGTGAGCCACTATGTGGTTGCTGGGAATTGAACTCAGGACCTCTGGAAGAGCAGCCAGTGCTCTTAGCCTCTGAGCCATCTCTCCAGCCCATGCTTTTGTTTTCTATAACAGTTATTTTTTAAATAAAATTCTATTTTTCCTAGGCCAAGGATCTAGTTCAGTGGTAGAGTACTTGCCTCACACAGACAAGGGCCTGGATTTGAGCCCCTCACTCCAAAAGCAAACGTGTGTGTGTGTGTGTGTGTGTGTGTGTGTGTGTGTGTGTGCACGCGCGCGCGCGCATTTGTCTGTGTGTGTATGTATGTTTTCTTGTTAATATAAAATGAGCATGTGATTTTAACATAAATAGTTGATGAAGTACTTTTAAAATTCTGCTCCATGTTCTAATAGAGTAAACGAGGCCCAGCACCTTACAGGGAAGTCAAAGTCTTCACTACTCTCCCTCTTTGAAGAGTGTCAGTGTTCCCTGGGATGGCAAGCCCAAGCTTTGCCAGGCAGGAAAGGCCCAGCCGAGAGGAGCTTAGATCCTGACTGACCACAAGCACCCAGCAGCCACGCGGCGTGTGATGTTTGGAGATGAACGTTTATCTGACAGCTGGGGGTGCGACAATGGGAGAAGTAGACTGACAGTTCATCCCCAGGGTCCCGTGTTGAGGACATGCATTGCCACCGCTTGTGCCACAGGAAAGGATCCTTACAGATGACGGTAAAGCTTGTTGGCTTTAAAACTTGCCATCCAGCTGGGCCTGTACTCCCAGCACTCAGGAGGCACGAGTTGAAGGCCAGCCTGGGCTGCTTTGACATCCCTTCTCGGGGGGCTTCTAAGATGAGGGTGTTACAAGGGGGTGCAGAGAGAGCCCCCAGGGAGAACCTGTCAGTCTTCGGTGTCCCAGCCCTGTCTCGTAGTGGATAAATAAGTGGTTATGTAAACCGAGGAACCGCTCTTGCCTCTGTCAGCGTGAGGCGGAAGCTGCTCATTCCCAGACTGATCAGGGTTTGCTGGAAAGCTCCATTTGCATGAAAACTGCAAAGGCCATGCTCCTACTCTCTCCTAAGCAGCTGTGAGGCCCCAGGCGGCTCACTGTGCCTCTCGGAGCCTGTGCCCGCTTCTGTAACGTCCCACTAATCCGAAGCACCCCGTGCAGGTGCCATGGGCATGCGGTGAAATGATGAACACAGAAATCCTCAGGGGGAAAAAAAAGGCAACAAGCCCTGTGTAGTGACACATGCCTGTCATCCCAGCTTGGGAGGTTGAAGCAGAAGATTTGTTAGATGTTCAAGGCTAGCCTGGGCTACATGGTGAATTCCAGCATGGGTTACACAGTAAGATTCTGTTTCCAAAACTAGTTTATATGTTGTTCTTCTAATCATAAACTACAATAAACCCCATAGACAGAATTTAGTAAAAACAAACAAATGAAACAGCAGGGAAAAAAAAAAAACTGGTCAGGAATTCCTGTTCCCCAGCAGGGTAGAGATGGCTGCCGTGTGCCCATCATCCAACACAATTTGGGGGTGTCCCCCCCCACTGGAGAGAGGTGCTCATGAGCCCAGGGTGAGTTCTCAGGAGGCTCTAGGGCCTGTCTGACATGTGACTCTTTAGTATGCCTGCTTACAGTCTGAGCCAGGCTCATAGTCAGTCATGGGAAAAGCCCAGCTGGGAAGGTAGCCCCCAAGATCCCCCAGGGACCAGCTTTCACGTGACTAGGACTCTCTGTAAAAGACTCACGTAAGGACACCAGCTTTCTCTCTGGGACACCCAAGACTGACAGGTTCTCCCTGGAGGCTCACTCCGCACCACCCCCCATTGTAACACCCTCATCTCAGAAGCCCCCGGGAAGGGACTCTCCCTCCTCCCTGGCACCCACCACAGTCAACTTTTCAGCGCTGAGTGATCCGAGTCCCCGGAGCAGACACTGAGATGCCTATCAGTCCACATGGCAGACTCATTTCCTCTCGGCACACATCACGTTAGCTGCCTGTGGGGTGTCAGGCTTTAGTAGGATGAATTTGACAGCCCTGGGCCACCAGCTGAGGAGCAGGAAAGAAGAGTCTGAGAAAGTGTCTCTCAAACTGGAAGGTGCAGGCGGAAGCAGAAGGTCCAGGGGCTGCTGGTGGATCTCACCCCTGGTTTCAGGTGCCCTGTCCGTGTGGCTTTCTCCGGGATTCCAGATCTGAAGGCCACAGTGAGGCAACTCTTTGGACAACCACGGTGGCAATAGTATTCTCAAAACGTGGTCCTAGAGATAGGGCCACAGACCTGAGGGGACTTCGTAGAGTTTTCTGAGTTGATTGTCAGTGGCACGGGTCCCCAGGGAGACTCCAAGCCAAGCCGAATAGCCACTACCAGACCCAACCGCAAAAAGCCACCGGGAGAGATATGGGAGTACATCAGTAGGAAGGGCCAGGCTAGCAAAACAGCTAGGGGTAGAACACTAGGCATCCATAGAAAAAGAAAAGGGAAAGAGAAAAGAAAGGGAAAGGTTTAATTCTTGCCATGGCCAAGTACTCCATAGACCAGCACTGAGGCCCATTGGTGACATTGGTGGACCGTGGCCATGTTGATTTTGCCATTGCTCCTCCCACACACAAGGGGGCGCTGGAGGGTCGCCCTGATACGGTTCTCTGGGCCCAGAGCAACCAGTTTTCTGTGGTTCGTCCTAAATTGGGGGGCCATGAGAGAAGAGAACTTGATGTTCCACTCCAGCTCCAGGTGGGCGGGCCACAGCCTTGTCTGGAGGGGCTTGCAGGAGCTGAGTTCCTGTGAACTGGGACTCAGCTGGGGATGCTGAGACTGTAGGACACTGTGCAAAGAAGGTTACCAACACCGGATCATGTGCCAGGGTGGGGGTGCATTGGGGACCCACGCCTGCCCAGTACTCTCCCTTGCAGAAAACCCAGCACAGAGGACACACCTGCCGCGTTGATGGGACAACTGGGTCCTAAGTGGAAGATCTCCCACAGAGCCAGGCAACCTGTAAAAGACCTCTTGCCGTTGTCCTCTCTGCCTCCGGCTGCCCCTGCTGCTGTCTGTCCTTCTGGGCATGAACTGCCTGTTTCTAGCAGGGCACGACACAGCAGTTTCCTGAGGTCTAACCAGCTCACCTTCACAACTGCAGAGCACACTCCCGGACAACGCTAACATGCTGGGCGCGCGCATGGAGCTCCGACCATGATTAAACCAGGAGGGGCAGTAATGGCTTTCTTAACAGATGTGAACATCTGTGCTGGTCCTATGATTTCCCTGCCCAGGAAACTGGCTCTCTTTGGGGCACCAGCACCAATAAATGCCACTTCAAGGACCCCAGAGTTCTCACCGCCCATCATGGTGATGTCCTGCCCTGGCTGAGGGCCAAGTGTCAGGCACAGAGCTCAATGCCTGTCCATCATGACTGGGGGGAGCTGGGGAACCAAGCCTGCTCCAGCAGCCACAGATGCACCCACCCGCACTGGGCTTGACCTGAGCCTACCCCGCCAGCCCTTTCCTTCCCTGTATGCAGTTTCTCCTATCCCAGCAAACTCTGCCCAGAACCACAGCGCTGACGCTGCCCCTGCACAGCGTGGAATCTTCTGTTGCCAGCCTGTTTTTGTTTTGCCGGGATGCTGACGGCTTGCGGTTTGCCCCACACTTTGTCAAGTTCACGGCAGCCATAGGAGAAAGCATCAAATTTGTCAGCGAATCCTGTTCTCTATTACAGTAACCGCGGTAATACCATCCAGCTGGGCCGCCTCCACCGCCCAGCACCCTGCCTTATGGCTAGACAGGGGCCGTGGCTGGAGCTCTTTGGAGGCTGATGACAAGTCCCCCAAGGTGACACTACAGCCAGGCTTTTGTCGCTCACCGCTGCTCTTCCTAGGTCAGAACAACTAGAGAAGGACTTCTTTTAAAAATGTTTTTGTATATGGTGTATGCATGTGTGCACACACGTAGGCAAGTGTGTATTTGTCCCTGTGTTCACACAGAGGCGCTGCTGTGGAGGTCAGAAGTTGACCTTGGGTGCCTTCCTCTTTTACCCTCCACCTTGGTTATTGGGACGGGGTCTCCTCCTGAACTTTGACCTTGCCCGTTCAATTAGGCTGCCAGCCAGCAGGCGCTGTGGAACCACCTGCCTGTGCCTTCCAGGGCTGGGATTACAGGCACATGCGACGCCCAGACTTTCACACAGGCGCTGGAGATCTGAACGTAGGTTCAAGCCCCCTTGCCTGCTCCTGTCGCACAGGGGAAGAGAAAAGACTTCTGATTGCTAATAACAACAGCAAAAGGGAAAGCCAAGTCCCCACGCTGGCCCCTCCTGTCGCTCCTCCACATCAACCTCACCCGCCTCTTTTGTCAACAGGCAGAGCTCAGATTGGGCTCAAGATGGCCTCTCCACTGATCATAACCCCTGCCTGGCCACTTCTGGGCATCCTCCAGCAGCTCGCCTCTCTGTGGACGCAGCCCAGATGCTTGCCTGAAGCCAGGTGTTAGTTACTTCTACCACAGATAGCCTTGGGCGTGGGGCCTCCTCCCCTGCCCTCTGTCACAGCTCACCATCCATCTTACTGACTAGTACCATAGCCTGTCCCCTGCCACCAGCCAGACTTGGCCGACACAATCCTAGAATGCCACCTGCCCCCTCGCCATGAATAAAAGGACCCGTCAAACCCATGGGATGAAGCCCCAGCCCTGGGACCTCAGAACTTGGCTGTGTTTGGAGAAGGGTGATGGGGTTCACTGAAGTCATGGGAGTGACCTTGACCCAACTGACCTGTCACCCAGAACAGCACACTCATTTCAGGGGATGAACTTATAAGGACACAGGAGGAGGATATTTCCTGCAAGCCACACAGAGAGGACTCCGAAGAACAGCCTCAGTGTGAGAAAATAAGTCTGCTGTTCAAGCCGAGAGGCAGTGGTACTTTGTTACGCAGTCCAAACTGACAGCTACGGCTTTCATGAGTTCCTGTGGGTGAGAGGATGGAGAAAGACCAGCCTCTCTAGACGTCAGCTAAGTGAGGAACAGAGCTGGGCTCTGTGCCTTTGGAGCAGAGGGCAGAATGTTGGAGACACACTCAGCACTGCCTGCCCATACGCCCCCACCACTCTGACTGCTTGGTGAGGATAAAGTAATCTCAGAGATGGTATAGGAACAAGCTGGCATACGGTTCTGAGCTGGAGCTGTCGGGAGACTTCCAACCTCACAGACGGGCTACCAGAGGGCAAAGGTGACCCTCAGCTGAGGCTGGTGTTGGTTCCCAGGTCCATCTACCTACAGAAGCCCCTCCCTATGCCTCCCAACATCCCTGTATCCACCAAGCACATTCAGGGACTTTCACAGCCCTGTGCCAGCATTCCTTCATGGAAGATGTTCTGAGGCAGCACCAGAGGGCACTCACGGTGGCCCCTGCTGATGCTCTCTCTAGTCTCCATCCCAGACCCCAGAGGGACCCTAAGGAAAAATACCTGAATGGTTTTTAGACAACACTGATCCAAAGCAGACCCTGAAACAGCAGAAAGCCAAGGGTGTCCTGCTGCCTCCCACCCTGCCGCAAGCCACAGTAGCCCCGTGTACATCTGCCCTCTTGCATGGACACCATATGGAGGGTCTCCCCCCACGAAGAGGGAGATTTGAGCTCACTTTCCACAGTGCAGTGGGAACCCAGGTACACCCTCAGCCTTCAGGCAAAGAGTCTCGGGCTCAGCCTGCTAACCCAAGACCTGTGTGAACAGGTAGCCAGGACTGTGCCATCTCAGGATGGCTGTAACTCTGGTGAGTGGTTCCTTGATTCCTGCCAGTGCTGATCCGGTTGGAAAGAGGCCAGGTTTATGTGGACTGGACATCATAGTCCCCTGGAAGGACTGTATGCCCTCTGGTTCAGGGTTGGATCCGGCTGGGCATCCACTACCCCCTTGGGGGCATCCACACAAGTATGCAGCAGCAGGCACAGCCTTGGCAACAACCATCTCAGGCAGGTGTGTACAATCCCAAGGTGGCTGGAACCAGAGTTCAGGGAGGTGTTCTGGACCCATTTCCCAGGGCACTGGATGGACTGGTCTCTGGGTCCCTTGTGGGAAAGCCCAGTGACAGGAGAAAGACCTTGGACTCTGAGTAAGCTCATTGAGTGTGACATGACCCTGGAGCACCTCTGTGCATGTGACAGCTGTCCATCTGATTGATAGAATGGAGAGAAGCTTGGGGTGGGCAGGGCTTGGGTCTAGGTGTGCTTATGCAGGTATGCATAGATATGATTGGCATGTGGTCAGCTCAGGGGAAGACCTATCCTTAACATGGGTCTGTTAGACCAGCAGAAAGGGACATTCTTTAGTACCACACAAGATTGATTTTTCTGGACCTGCTGTGCTCATCAAAAGCAGGACAAAGATGCTTGCATTGTCCCAGGATCTGGAGTTTGTATTCTTTCGCGTTCTTTGTTTTGGAAAAACAAGTCTCCGGGCTTTGTTTCCAAGTAGTGCTTTTGCATCCTTGGACACTGGAGGGAGTGTCGTGGTCCCCAGAATGAAGTGCGAGGCCTTCCTAGCCTTGGATCCATCGTGGCTCCTCTTTCCTCCTTGGGTAGCTTCCCCTCCCCGGGTGTGTAATTAACTGTGAACTCTAACCCTCCAGATACACGCAAAGGCCTTGCTGTGCTGATTGTCAGAGTGGCCTTCCGCAGTCACCCCAGTCCTTCATTATGGGGGCAGGGTTGTCTACATTGTGTCTCCAGGGGTCACTTCGCTGTCTGCCACGGACTTCCTCTGTTTCCAGACTGCCCACCCACACCAATGGCTGAGACTTCCCTCCAGCTTCCACTGCGCCAGCCATGGCCTCTGTGTGCTGAGGCATTAGTTTGGGTCAGGAGTAAAGCTGGGAGCCTGACTGCAGGAGATACTGGCTTCCTTGTTTCCGTGGCTACATGCTGGCTTGTGGCTGGTTCCTGGGTGTGAGATTCTCATCCCAGCATTTGGAAATGCACCGCCGGCAAGCCAGAAAACAAGTTGTGCATATGTGTATATACCTGTACACACAGACAGACATAAAGATTAATATGCTATGCTGCCACCGTATCCATTTCTATGAATTTCACTTCCCCCCATAAAAACTTTTTATTTGTAAGAAGACACTATGGTCCCTTATGGGTGGAGTATCTCTGAGGATTTCAATCTGTCTCTAAACTTTAAGTTGACTGGGTCAACACTGAGTGAGCATGCCCCTTGGTCAAACCGTGTCCCCGCCTCAACTTGAAGGTTTTTGACAAGTCATTATTAAAAATCCTGAAGCCACAAGATGGAAAACGCAGTCTGAGAAGTGTTGGCTTATGCTGAGCCTCCTGCATCCCGTGATGCCCCTTCCTTAGGACCGACATACCTGCTACTCCCCGCGCTGTGACACTCCTCCCTCAGAGGCAGTCCACTCCAGCCCTCAGTTCTTCAGAATGCTTCCAGAATGTTCCTTCCTCAGATAGCCACCAACATCATTGCTCAGTGAACTCTGCTGAGTGAGAGGGGACAACATCAATCCCCTGCACCCTCAGGAAAATGATATTCAAAGGCCCAAGGGCACAGGAAGAGGGTGTTGTGTGAAGACAAAGGCAGGTCCCCAGTGACCTGTGTCTACAAGCTGGGGGTCACCCAGGGCCACCAGAATTGAAAAAAACTTAGAGTCAGAAGGAGAGGTCCTGCCACTCACTCCCTGGCTAGTCCACAGACCACTCATTGCTCTCTTCCTCCTGTCCCTGCCCCCGCCCCTCCCCACAGAGACAGAGACTGAGAGACAGAGAGAGCTTGACAACTTGTTCCAACGGACACAGGAAGGCAACTCAATTGCCAACACAGTGGCGGTTATCTGGAACTCAGAGCTAACTGGGCATCCTGGATTTGATTCACAGAATCTGTGACTGTACCTGGGAGTTGCTCAGCAGGCTGTGAAACAGCTGACTTGCCTCCCAGAGCCCCTGGCTGCCCTTATCACCTGGTGATGGGCAGGGCATTATGAAACCCTTTGAAGGGTAGCCAGTGTGTGCCCACGGCAGGCTGCCTTTGTCACCTCCCCTCCCTCCACTGCCACCTGCGAGCTCACAGTTCTCCCCCTGAACTAATGGTACCCACCCTGCCTCTCTGCAGAGACAGGCAGAAGGACCACAGAGCCTGGTTCCAACACTTCCAAAGACACAAAGCTTAAGTAGTAGCTTCCGCCCTGCACCACAACCTAAAGGGTAAAGGGGTCAAAGTGACATCTGTGGTCGACCCTGACACATAGAGAAAGGTGGGGGATAGGGATGTGGGTTTATCTGACAGAGAAAAAAAAATAACAAAAAGGATTTAAAAAAAAAAAAAAAGACTCTCATTACAGAGTACCCTAGGCTGATGTCAGGCCTATTCCCGCTAAGCCTTCTGGAGGAGTGTTCCTCTCTCTGTTCTGGTGAGTGATGCGCACACTAACACCAACCAGCATCGTGGCTGCATCTCAACCTGAGGCATCTCAGAAGCCCTACCCCAAGGCCCAGAGGTGGCTCTCTGAGCAGTTCCCAAAGCTGTTGGGGTGGATGAGAAGCCCAGGGCCCGCGTCCGAGCAGCAGCTGCGTCACTGTGGCAGTGTCTTGGGGCAGGGCTTGCTCATGTCTAATTGCGGGTGATGAGGAGACCACCCACTGGCCAAATTGCCCTGGATCTGTTCAGTGCTGGCGCTGGCAGCTCTCCTGCGGGGGCTCACCGCCGTGCTGACGAGGAATGCACTAGCTTGCAATTACACCCTGGGTCCCTCATCCATCCCAGACAGCAGGGCCTGTGCAGGCTCCTCAGCTACCCCCACTTTGACCCCCAGACACAGCCTACCACAGGCTGTAGAGCTATGCAATGCTTTCGCACCTCAGGACCCACGCTCTCCTCCCAGAAACACAGCCAACCTCCCTACAGCAGAGCCAACGCCTTCCCAGCCCTGAAGTACAGTCCCCTGAAGCTGGCTGTGAATACTCCCAAACGGGGAAGCCTGGGTTGGTCTTGGCTACTTGGAGGTAGTTTGGTGATGGTTCAGTACTGTCAGTGGAGATGAATACACCCACAGTTATCCAAGAGAACAGGGACGGGGTAGCTCACAGACACGAATGACATTTATGACAAGAAGCTTCAGATAGGCCCATAGCCGCCCATATTTTCACAGACAGCCAGACTCAAAGCGCATGACTACCCATGTAATGTGCCTAAGATAATGAGGTAGGATCCCAGCAGCCCGGAGTTTGTTTGCATCCAAGGCTCCTCCCCTGCTCGCTCTTCCTGCTCACTGAAAGTGTTGCTTCAAGGCTTCCCACGAGGTTGTTTCTGCAAATCAAGAACGTGGCCATAAATCAAGAGCACAGCCTGGAGCCCAGAACCCAGCTCTAGGGAGCCACCGGTGCCAGAGTTTGGACAAAAGCCACTTGATGCCAAGCTTTCCAACTCTGGGAGGTGATGGCAGCGGAGGAGGAGCTGGAGACTCTTGCCTTGCTCCTAAACTTAAAAATGACATTTTAAAACATTTGTGAGGGTGGCTTCATACTGCCGCTTTAGGAAAGAGTTCTGTACTTTATTCTATCCCAGTGCCCCTTCTTTTTCCACTGTTGGCCATTGGATGGACCGGAAGTATCTTTAGGAGGTATCCTGTGCATCCCAAGCTCGGGTGTTTCCAGGAGCAGAGGTGACCAAACACTGCAACCTGTTCAGATGTCACTCTGTGATCTACTTCCTCCCAGCATCTTGAAGAGAGTGCTCCCTGCTTCAGGCAGCTGTTCTGACCAGCCACCTAGAAAGAGTTAGATGCAGCAACCCTTGGATGGGGCGGCATCAGAGGCTTTTTGCCTGTGGTCTGTCACCTACTTGCCAATTCTGGAAAGATGGGATTTGGGGATCTCAGAACTGTGAGCATAAGCTTCTCACCAAGAGGGATTCTTGTGCTCACTCAGTTTAGGCAGATACCATCAGTGGGTATTAGTCCGCCACTAGGAAGAGAGATAGATGAAGACTTGCTATCCCAGCTGGCCCCCGGGCACTGTTACTTCTATCCCCTGACTCCACAGCAAACCCTACTCAAAAGAACTTCACAGCCAGACCCGCTGGCATTAGTCTGTCATCTAAGCAGCTTGGAGACAGAGGCAGGGGGCTCACAAGTTCAAGACCTTTGTGTGCTGTGGAGTGAGTTCCAGGCCAGTCTAGGTAACTTTGGGACAATCTGCCCTGTCTCAAGACAAGAAAAGAAGAAGAGAAAGAAGAAAATGGGGAGGAGGAGGAGAAAGAGGAGGAGGAAGAGAAGAGGAGGAGAAGGAAGAGGAGAAGGAGGAGAAGGAGAAGGAGAAGGAGAAGGAGAAGGAGAAGGAGAAGGAGAAGGAGAAGAAGAAGAAGAAGAAGAAGAAGAAGAAGAAGAAGAAGAAGAAGAAGAAGAAGAAGAAGAAGAAGAAGATGATGATGATGGTGGTGGTGATTTAGCTGGGCTGCTTGGCTTGATAGGCCTAGTTCCCAAACTTCAGAGGCATGTGCCTGCGGAAAACACAAAATTGCCAAGCATCTCAAGTCCTTGGAAGAAAGAATGACATCTGTGTGTGCTGGGATGTAGTCCTTGGCGATCTCATTAAGGGGCTCTGCTTGCATGTAGTTTAGCTTGTCACAATGCTACACCCCTTCCTTTTGATATAACCCAGACTCAGAGATTCCAGGAGCCGTCAGGTCATGGTGGACGGTTTCCTTCATCCGCTAGCCTGGAGTCCACAGCAAGAGCAGAGCTTGGCCTCAAGGCGCCTGTGGGTTACACACTCTTCTTCTTTGTCACAGTCAAAGTCTCTCAGCTGGAGTTCCGCAATCTTCTCCATCCCAGATTAGCAGGTGCCCCCAGCCTGCTGGCAATGCAGGCACCCTGCTTGGCCCTGCTCTGTCCCTGTCTGCTAGACAGGTGGTCTTAGTCCTCCTTGGAGCCAACTGAGACCTTCGGGCGGGCGAGGCCTGGACACACAAGAGGCCTTTGAGGCATCAGGTGAAGAGCCCGGATGTGGTCCACATTCTTCACCTTAATTTGAACAAGTACCACAGCCCACTTGAAAATTGCCTCTCTGCAATAATAAACAGAGCTCACGGTGAGTGGAAGGAAAGGCTGCCTTGAACTGCAGAGCAAAGCCAGAGATGGCGGGGGCTCAGCTTCGGGAGGCTTCACAGTAGTCAAGTTAAAGCAGGCCGTTGAAGAGGTCAGGCAGACCAATCAGCCCTCACCTGGGGAGGCGCAGAGGGATCGGTGTGGCGACAAGAGGTTTAGAGTTACACCTTGGCGAGTTAAACTGTATATAAATAATAGAGGGAGCGAGGTAGGGGGAAAAGGGAGCCAGTGTCTGCCTGCGTGCCCCCTGCCTGTTATTCATCATGCTGGATGATGCCTTTGAGTGGCTTGCTCTGGAAGCGAAAGTCAGTGGGGGCCTTGTGGCAAGGGGGAGAAGAGAGTGCTGTGCTCTCGGCCCTGAGACCCAGCAACGGTGGAGCCTCCTGTTCCATCAGGGCTGTTAGCTACTGTGAACCCACTCACAGAGGGAAGCACAATGAGCAGGGGGGCAGGAATCTGACCCTCTAGGTCCTCCCTGTCCGTAACCAGTACAGTGAGCAAAGCCCTAGCTTAGAGCATGAAGGAATCTTCCATTTCCAGGAAGAAACCCCTCCAGTAGCAGTTCTCAGCCTTCCTAATGCTGTGACCCTTTAATACAGTTCCTCATGTCATGGAGAGGCCACCCAACCATAAAATTATTTTCACGGCTACTTCATAACTAGTTTTGCTCCTGTTAAAAATTGTAATGTAAATATCTGTGTTTTCCAATGGTCTTACCGACACCAGGTTGAGAACTGCTGCCCCAGGGTATGTCAGAGAGCAGAGCTGCCTGCAGCTCCACACCAAGTGCCCAGAGCATGCTCAACCCCAGAGTCCAGGGGAGCTTCCATACTGTAGAGCTGTCTGTAGCACTGGTATCCTTATGTCAGCGCCATGAGGTGATGGCAGTCGCACCCACACGCACTCCCTCCGGGGAAGCAAGGACTGCTTCCCTCAGACCTCTGTCTGGGACACTCATGGAAAGGTGCTCACGTTGAGGAGGACGGCTTTCCTTCTCTGCAGATGCCTGGAGGTGTGTCTCCCTGGTGATTCCACGTCTTGTCAGGATCTGACTGTTGAGGTAACTCACACACATGGTGTCTTGTAAGGTCTGTCCTCATGAAGGCCATTCTCACTTTGGTTTTCTGCTCAGGGTTTTCAGAACTCCTCTCCTTTTAGAACCGAAGGCTTCCATCCGGGACGCCCGCAGTGTGTTTCTCCAGAAGCCACAAGGCACAGCTTTCTCCACACCTCCTCTCTGGAAATGCTCTCAAGACACACCGAGGCTTATGCCTTGCTAACCTCAGTGGCTCCCAGTTCAATCAAGGTGACTGCCAAACTTAACCATCACTGGCATGTATGAGGCTCTGGGTTCCATGCCTGGCACCACAACAAACCAGGCTTTGTATTTGTGGTGTTTTGAACGAGAATGGCCCCCATAGGCTCATAGCTTTGAATACTTGGTCACCAGGGAGAGGCTCTATTTGTAAGGCTTAAGAGGTGTGGCCTTATTGGAGTAAGAGTATCACTGGGGGTGGCCTTGAGGTCTCAAAAGCCCACTCCAAGCCCAGAGTCTCTCTTCCTGTGCCTGTGCACCATCATTCTCCACTCCATGGTGATGATGAGCTAAACCTCGGAACTGTAAGCAAGCCCAGGCTCATTGCTTTCCTTTATGAAATTTGCAGTGGTCGTGGTGTCTCTTCACAGCAGTAGAACACTGACTAAGACAGTGTCCCAGAAGCGGAAGCAGGAGGATCAGAAGTTCAAGGCTATTCTTGGTGACATAATGAGCTTGAAGCCAGCCTGGGTGACCCGCTATCCTCCCTCTACAACAGAAGAGACTAACCACTATGGTTAGCTTAGCACTAGCCAAGCATTCAGCCTCCAGGCCTCCATGAGACAGGAGGGGTTCTGCCCATAGCCCCTCCTCCCATTAGGCTCACCCAGACCTGCTTCCAGCATCTTGGCTTCCCTCTGCACGGTGCTGTCCATGCACCGGGAACAGCTACCATGCCCGACACTAAAATGCTGGGCACCTGTCTAATCTGTGAGACAAGACCCATCAAGATGGCAAACATGCTTATGAGGACAGCTTTTTTTCTTCAGCTCTGACTGCAAGGTCCCTGCGACCCTAGACAGAGCTTCTCCGACACAGCTTCCCAGTTCCAGAAGACATGGTTTGTAAGGGAGTCTTAGATCACACAGTAGCTGCTTAAGCCAGTGTAGACACACAAGAAGGTCACCCTAGTCACTGTCTGGTACAGCCAAGCCAGGAAATGTCATCACACTGGTGACACTCAGGCTGTTGTTATCTCAAGTGGCAGAGCGTCACCTCAATAGTCACCCTGCTCTGAGATTGTCATCCACGAGGTAGTTGTGTGGAGGGTGACCCAATCAGATGCAGCTGTGGGCCATTTGTTCCATCTTACCAGGGTCCCATCCAGGGTCGAGCAGTTTCTCAATGTTCCAGTTCCATTTGCATGGCCACCTTTCTTGCATCAAGCTATCCCAGATTGCTACAATCTCTCCTTGCAACCTCGTCCAGTTCGCCTAAAGCTGTGAGATACGGACACCTGTGGCTCTCGGCCACCCCTCTGCTCAAAATGCAGAGGGAGCAAAGGAACCCATTCACCAGATGACGGCATGCTAACCATAGACAGTTTCCAGGTAATTGTCAGATTCCAGGGTTACAGTGTTGCCTTAACTGTCTGAGTCCAGGGATACAATGTTGCCTTAACCGGCAGATTCCAGAGATACAATGTTGCCTTAACTGGCAGATTCCAGGGATACAATGTTGCCTTAACTGCCAGATTCCAGGGTTACAATGTTGCCTTAACTGTCAAATTCCAGGGTTACAATGTTGCCCTTTCTGTGTTTAACTCTCAGAGATTTCAAAGATAAAACAAGGGCTGTCTGCCTGGGGCTTGGCTGTTAGAGGCACCTGCTTCCAAACCTGACCACCTGAGTTTGATCCCATGGAGCTGCATGGCAGAAGGAAAGAATCTACTTTTGCAAGTTGCCCTTTAACCTACACACATGCACACACATGCCCACACCTATGTACCTAAGTAAATAAATGTCTAGAAAAATAATAAAATTAATTTTTTAAAGATAAAAATAATCTCTGAGGTGTGCTTGGGAACCAATGAAAATGCCAGCTGCTGTTTTTCTACTTTGCAAAACTCAACTCAACAGAGGTCTGCTCTTCTGTTGTGATGGACAGGGGAGGGGGAGGGGCCGCAAGTGAGCGCAGGTGGACCTGGAAAGGGAGGGCAACCAAGACTTTCTCTTCTTAATACCTGTCTCCACGCTGACACTCACACACTAGCCTCACCTTTCCCCCATCACCCCAGCACCCCCAGTTCCATGAGTGTCTTAGAAGTGGCATTCTAGGGGCAGCATGCATCTGAGTCAGTCAGGACTGTGACAAGGTATTGCTTCTGATTTGTGGTTCCCTGGGTGGCCCTGGGAGGCTACACTTCCAACCAGTTCAAGGAAATATCAGGAAATTGTGCCTAGGGAAGCAGAGAACCTAAGAGACTAGCACATTTTATCTTATTAGGCACACTTTGTTTTGACGTGTGTGTCTAAGTGCTGTTGCCTGTGGAAGCCAGAAGAGGGCATCAGATTTCCTGGAACTGGAATTACAGGTCCTTCTGCGCTGCCCAATGTGGGTGCTGGGAACTAAACTCAGGTCCTCTGCAAGAGCAGAAGAGGCTCTTAACCACTGAGCCATTTCTCCAGCCCCCACCAGCGCATCCTAAATGAGAAAGAAGTATGACTGCCACCTCGCCAGTTAGAGCTGAGAGCTGGAAAAAGTTCAGGATAAATTTCGTCTGACATCTTGAAACACTTTTATTACTGGACCCAACAGTTAGCTACTCGGGTTGTAGAGTAAGAGGTCCACACTGCCTCACTGCTTCCAGGGACAATCCCAGGTCAGTCTTCAGCTGTTCCTCCAGACTGTGACATTTACCCTGCACTAGTTTCCCCCCACCCCCACGGACCTGTCCTGTCCTCTTCACTTCAAGCAACTTCTCTTTTCTTTTCTTCCTTCCTTCTTTCCTTCCTTTCTTCTTCCCTTCCTCCCCCCTCTCTTTTTGTTTTTTCTTTTGAGACAGGGTTTCTCTACATAGCACTGACATTTCTGAAACTCACTATGTATATCAGACTGGCCTTGAACTCATAAAGATCTGCCCTCCCAAATGCTGGGGTTAATGTCATATACCGCTGTGCCTGGCTCAGGTGAGCTCTTTTAGTTAATACTTTTATGAGATGGTGTGGGCCAATCCTTGTCCAATACTTGCATTGTTGGGTTGGACGGTGTCCCTAGTATATGTTCTGCTAATCAAAAATAAAATAAAACTTAATTTATTAAAACCAAAAGTGTGGATCAGCTTGGGGACCTACCCCCAACCTCTCTCAGCTCCCTCTGAGACCAACCCCCAGCCATAGCTCTGAGTACGTTGTTTTCCAACATGCCTGAAGTTCCTGTTAGTTAACCTTTCTTTACTATTACAAAACAGCGTGGAAAACAACTCAGAATGGGACAATATTTATTTCAGCTCTTGGTTTCAGAGATTTCAGTCTCTGGTAATCTCTGGTAAACTGGTTCCATTGCTGTCACCCTGTAGTGAGACAAGCATCCGGGGGCTGAGTGTGGCAGAGCGAAGCTGCCCCCTTCACAGCAGCCAGGAAACAGAAAGGGTAGCAGTAAGCAGCCAGGGACAGGAAATACCGCACAGAGGTTTCCCTAGGGGCCTACCTCTTCTAGGCAGGCCCCACATCTTGTTTCTACCTCCCAGCAATTGAGCCTTCCCCAGGTGCATCGCTTTTAGATAGATCACACTCAAATGGCAACAGTTTCCTTCTGTGGCCTGAGCCTTCCTCTGTCAGGGGATGATTATGTGGTTTTGCTTTACTCAGGTTGACTTGTGGAAGGAGGGACATCTTCCCTGCTTGGCGGTGTGCAAGTCTTCTTTAGGACTGTGACATGAGAAAACAGAGGACCAGGCATATGGGCAGGGTCCAAAGAGAGGCGGCTGCTCTCAAGAGAGCTACTAGCAAGTTTTACAAAGGATCGAGGTGTCACCCAGCCACCTCCTCTGTGCAGCCTTCCTGGTCCTTAACCTTGTGCCTCTGCCCTTCAAACTCTTTCAGCAACCAATTCATCCCCCTATTCTGACTGATCGTTCTCCGTGTCTTGTTTTGATCTCAACTTGACACAAACCTTAATTCCCTCTCTAGATAATTCTCTGATGGGGGAACTGAAAAAAATCTTCTGAATCTCAAATTGTTTTATTTTGTTTTGTTGTTTAAATCTGTTTGCAGGCATCTTCCAACCTCGGTAATTAACAAGTGCATTTTTGGGAAAGTATGGCAACATAAAATTTTTTGCCACCATTTATTTAAGATTTATTTTTGTTTTAGATGTATGAGTGTTTTGCCTGTGTGTACTACACCACATGCATGCCTAGTGTCTGCATGGGTCAGAAGAGGCCATTGGATCTCCTGGGACTGAAGTTACATGCGGTTCTGAGTCACCATGTGGGTGCTGGAAATAGAAACTGAGTCCTCTGCAAGGGTGGCAAGTGTTCTTTCCTTCTGAGTCATTCGTCTACTCTTATAAAATAAGAGATTATGCATAGGTCTGTATCTGTGGGTGTGTGCATGTACGAGTGCATTACCCAAAGAGGCCATAAGAGGGCACTGGAACCCTTGGAGCTGGAGTCACAGGTGGTTGTGAGCTGCTTTGGCAGATGCTGGGGTCCAAACTAGTCCTCTACAAGAGCATCAAGTGCTCTTAAGCACTGAGCCATCTTTCTAGCTCACAAACTTTTTTTTTTGTTTTTTCGAGACAGAGTTTCTCTGTAGCATTGGTGCCTGTCCCAGAACTAGCTCTTGTAGACCAGGCTGGCCTCAAACTCACAAAGATCTGCCTGCCTCTGCCTCCCGAGTGCTGGGATTAAAGGCATACGCCACCACCGCCCGGCTACAAACTTTGTTTTTTTAAAAAAGAAACAACTATTGCAAAGAGCTCTATTGAGCTATCACTTAATCTATTAAAAGCCTGCAGCTTGTGGCATTTAGTGTCTTCAGAGTTGGGCACAGTCGTCATGATCGTTGTCTGTTTCCATGACAAAGCAGCATGACCAAGGCAACTTAAAAAATAAAGTATTTAATTGGCCTTTGTTTTCAGAGGGTTTGAGTCCATGATGACAGAGGAAACGCTTGGAGGAGAGATGAGCTAAGAGCTTACACCTTGACCCACAATCGGGAGTTAGAGAGCTCACTGGAAATGGAATGGGCTTTTTGAAGCCTCAAAGCCAGCCCCCAGTGACATACCTCCTCCAACAAGGCCACACCTCCTAGTCCTTCCCAAACAGTTCCACCAGCTGGGGACCAAGCACTCAGACATAAGAGCCTATGAGAGTCTTGTCATTCAAACTGCCACAGTAACATTAAGCAAAAAGGCCATTTAAATTTACACATGTATTTCAGCCCTGTTCCCCTCCCCCTGTCAGTCAACTTTGTTCCTCCAGATGCTTTGCTTCTGCTTTCTCTTCATCTAGCATAAACACATATAAGCCCACAAAGCTGTCTACACCTGATTCTTGACAAAGATGCCCCAAATGTCCATGTTTATTTTATGTCTATGAATGAATGTGCAGCCTACATGTATGTTTAATTGGTAAACTACACGACACTGACTAAGTGACAGCTCAATGGAGCTGTTTCCAAAAGTTGACTTTTAAAAAAATGTTTGTGGAATGTAATGATGGCTCAGTGCTTAGCAGCACTTGATGCTCTTGCAGAAGACCAAAATTTGGTTCCCAACATCTGCTCAAGCAGCTCACAACCACCTGTGACTCCAGCTCCAGTGGTTCTGGTGCCCTCTTCTGGCCTTCATGGGTACTGCACTCATAGGTATGCATACTCACAGACAGAGACACACATATACATAATTTTAAAATCTATAAAATAGGGATAGAGAGAAGGCTCAGCAGTTAAGAGCACTTGCTACTCTTGCAGAGGACTCAGTTTCTGTTCCCAGCACCCACATAGTAGCTTAGAACCATTGTGACTCCATCCAGGGGATCAATGACCTCTTCTGACCCCTGCAGGCACCGGACATGCATGTGGTATATAGTACACACAGGCAAACTATTTATGCACGTAAAATAAAAAGGCAATATTTTCAACAAGTGGTGCTGGGAAAACTAGATTCTGCATGTAGAAGAATGAGCTGGATCTTAGCAGCTCTAAATGGACCAAAGCTTGCTGCAAGCCCCGAGACTGGTGGGAGATGAAATAAGGCAAACCCTTCTGAGCATCAGCATTGGTAGAGACACTTTTTCAGCAGGATTCTGGTTGCTTGAGAAGTGAGGCCAACATTTGACAGATGGGATCTCCTGGGATTAAAAACGTTCTAAGGAAACAGTCAGTCAAGGGAAGAGGTGACACACGGGAAGGGAGGGACCCTGCGAGTCACACACCCAACGGTGTTATACACCCATATCAAATTAGAAAGCACGTACCTATCTGTGTGCCTCCCCTCCGCTTCCTTTAATATTAAGTCTGGGCCGGGCGATGGTGGCGCACGCCTTTAATCCCAGCACTCGGGAGGCAGAGGCAGGCGGATCTCTGTGAGTTCGATACCAGCCTGGTCTACAGAGCTAGTGCCAGGATAGGCTCCAAAGCCACAGAGAAACCCTGTCTCAAAAAAAAAAAAAACCAAAAAAATAAAAATAAAAATAGCATCAAGTCTGAATAGCACACAGGGTGGATCAGGGTGTGGAGGTTGGAGGCGACTGGCCCCTGATTTCTCTTTGTATTCCTCTTGATGAACTGCTTAATTGATTGATGGATGGATGGATGAATGGATGGATGGATGTCTGTTTGGAGAGAACAGATGAGGTCACAGAACATTTTTGCCGGCATGTGCCAGCTGAACTGAGCTCAGCATCCACTTCCGTCCACTAGAGGGCGTGGCACCTCCCTTGCCCGCTGCACCTGGGTGCCTAAGGCCTCAGCCCAGGATGGTCTGGTTCCTGCCAGGCCAGAAGGAGCCCAGAAGCAGGGCCTCTTGTGTCGAAATCCAGCGGGCGAGGAAGCTTTGATTCGGCAGCCAACTGAGATTGGAGTGTGTGGCGGGAGGCAGGGAGACAAAGAAGCAACTGTGCCTGGGTAGTGCCGAGGGTGAGGCCCACAATGCTGCCGTTTCCTGGAGATTGACGGGATGCTGTCACCGCACTAAGAACGTTACACGCATATCTTATTTGATCCCCACAGTGACCTTCTGAGGTGGCTCTCGTCATTCTGCCCAGTTTCGCTCATGAGCTTGAAGAAAGTGATATTTGTGGTTTGCTCCACAGGTCCTGGTCTCAGCTGGCAGCATGACCTTTCTTTGATTTTCAAGATGGAGTCGCTATATATGTAGTCCTAGCTGGCCCGGAACTTTTGGTGGTCCTCCCGTCTGTGTCTCCTGAGTGCTGGGATTACAGACTTGAGCCATCATGATAGGCATCTGAGCTGCCTGACCTTCAAGGTTGTTGGTGATTTAGGGTACTAGAAGCCCACAGTCTACACAATCCCTGTCTTACGGTGTCCCTCTCAAAAGAGACTGGCTTCTTTGTGTGTGTGTGCAAGCGTGTATACAAGTGTTGCATGTGCATATGGGCGTGCAACTGCATATTCCAGAGGACGGCCTTGGGGTGGAGGTTTCATTCCTTGGATGCTATCCATCTTTTTACTTAAAAAAAAAAATACTATTTGAGACCGTCTCTGTGCCCTGGGTTCTTCTAGAGCAAAAGCCTGAAGTAGCAAAGCTCAAGGGGACAGAGTGTGCAACTACAGGCAAATGACAGTCCCAGAAGCCCAAGCAGCCTGTCAGCCCTGGGGAGAGTTCTACACGGGCCACCACTGTCCATGCCTACCAGCATGGTGCCGGAACCGGTCAGCTGCACATGGCCCAGACCACTGCGCTATGGAATCATGCAGTTGATTTTAAAGGCATTGTGTCAGCACTGCCGGTCTGCACCCCTCTCAGTGCCCTCAGACTCTGTCCCCCCAATCCTTTCCACAGGGACCCATCCAGCCACACCATGCTCTCCCACTGGGACCAGTGACACCGGGTGGCGTCTCCTTTTCAGGTCAGGACCTGCCACTGTCCACCAGAAGCCCATCACCCCACCCCATCCCACCCCCAGATGGGAGAGGAGGGTTCCCACCATGCTAGGGCACAACGCCAGCCCTGGGCATGGCTGTGAAAACGAGCAGAAGCAATAGAGACCCTAACTAAGACACCTGGACCCCAAACCTAGATCCCCAGCTGTGAGACACTGGCCACTCATACACCCTCACTGAGGCAATTTCCCCATCTGTGAAGGGGGTTTATTATACTATATTCCAAGACCTGTTGAGATGGGTGAGTGAGGGGAGAAGTGGACACACAGGCACACACACACGTGTACACACACGGTTGCATGCACACATGAATGAGATCACCCAGTGCCAACCCTGGTTGTGGTATGGCGATGTTGTCAGTGCCTCAGTGGCCCTCTGGGCTGTCATGCAGCAGGAGCTTAAGAATACCTGGCACTGCCGTACCAGAGTTCAGAAGTGGTGACAGCCATCCCCACACTCTGTAGTTTCGGCTTGACTGGGAGGACAGAAGGCCATGTAAAGGGGAAGTGAATTTGGAATCCTGAGATGTGGCTCAACGGTTAAGGGTATGCATGCTCTTGCAGACCTGGGTTCAGTTCCAGGCACCCACACCCCATGGCTCACAACAACTCATAATTCCAGGGGATCTGATGCTCTCAGCCTCTTTGGGTACCGCATTCACAGACGTGTGCTCACACACAGACAAATAATTAAAAATAAAATACATCACCTTTTTAGAAGAATGGTTTTTGAGCAATGGCTAATACCGTGAAGAAGACAAAAAGGCGATGTGAAAAAAAGACAAGTGAACTATCTCAACAAAGCCAGGTCCATGGGGAAGGCAACCCCTCTGGTGACGGTTTCTTGGCAACAAGACAGCATCAGAGCCCCAACCTGGACAGGAGGAAGGCAGCCATGAAGAGCTCTGGAGAGAGAGCATTCCAGATGGCTGGGCCCACAGCTTTGAAGGCTCTCCTTTGGGTGTGGCAGCCCTGTGGTCACCAGTTGGTCGCCAAGGTGGTCTGGCACATGATGGGCCTCTCCATTCCCCTTGGCTTCAGGATAGCCGGGCGCTGGCCTCTGAAGTCACTGTCCTGAGCCCCCAGCTCCAAAGGGATAAAAAGGCCCTGATTGGCAGGGTCAGGATCGGGCCACACCTGGGTGTAATTTCTCCCTGGGGTTAATTGACAGGGGGTGGGTGGGGAGCAAAGAAAGCATAACAAAGCTTCAAAGCCAGGCCATTCCCCAAGCAGCACAGCTAGGATGAGTCCTCTGGCTGCATCCTCTCATTCATACAGATTAACGGGCTTGGTGGGAGCGTGTGCACCCCAAAAGCCGCTTCCTGCTGCTTATGAGTAGCCTATCTTGATGCCCTTCCAAAAAAAAATTTTTTTTAGCATCTTAACAGAACAACTGAATCTTCTGAGATTTCGAAAATCAGGAAAACGCCAGATCTATGTGCTATATGTAAAATTTGAAGTCAGCTTGGACTGAGTGAACCCCTGGCTTAAAAAAAAAAGTCATGGGGGTGGAGTTTGCTGGCCTAAAGCTTTCAACCATCAGAATTCATCCAGAGACCTGCAGGGACCAGAGGACCAGGTAGACCTAGTGCCCTACCTGGCTGGAGCTCCTGGCTCCAACCTCGGCCACCTTCTGCAATCCGACCTGGCTGTGTCCCCAAAACATGCCCAAGGCTTACCACCTACACTTGCTGAGTCAGGATTGTCTAGCCGTGGTTCCTTTATAAGGGAGACTCTATCTTGGTGTCTGTGTGGCTTGAATGAGAACGTTCCTTATAGTCTCAGGCATTTTATTACTCGATCCCCAGTTGGTGATGTGGCCCTGCTGGAGGAAGTATAGCCCTGAGGTAGGCTTTGAGGTTTCAAAGCCATATGCCATTCCTCATTTGCTCTCTCTGCTTTTGGTTCAAGATATAAGCCTCAGCTTGCTGCTCCAGCTGCCGGGCCCGCCACCTCCCGACCTAAATAAACCCTTGCTTCTATGAGTCACCTTGGTCATGGTGCTTATATCACAGCAGCAGAAAATGCAGCTAATCCACTTCTCACCAGGGGACATCCACTAGAGAGCACAACCAGCCTATAAATGGAAGACTGAGGGTAGAACCTCGCCCAGAACCCGTCCCTCCCTCTGAGTATCCTTTCATGCTTGGTCCTCTGGAAGGGGGACCCATGTGCTAGCAGGTCACTTTATTTTTATATCATATTTATTTGCATATTGTTTGTCTGTTATGTGCCTATGTCTCACATGCCGCCTCGTGCACATAGAGGTTGGAGAACAACTTGGGGGGTCAGTTGTCTCCGTCCACTGTGGAGGTCCTGGGGATCAAACTCGAGCTGTCAGGCTTGACGGCAAGTGCCTTCCCTGCTGAGCCATCTCACTAAAAATAGGTCCAGTGATGTGGGAGTGTCATATATCAATCTGTTGATTTCATTGGTTAAGTTATAATAAACCAACTGCTTGGCCTCAGCTTGGAACATAGATGGGAGGAGTAAACAGAATAGAATTCTGGGCGGAAGAGGAAGTGAGGCTAGAATCTTCCCGGTAAGCGCACCTTGGCGTGCTTACAAACATTATTAGAAATGGGCTAGTCCAGGGGCGAGAATTAGCCTATAAGGGCTAGAGTATGGGCCAAGCAGTTCTTTAAATGAATACAGTTTGTGTGTTGTTATTTCGGGCATGAGCTAGCCAAGCGGCCGGGGTGTTGGGGACGCAGCCCCGTCGCCGCACCTATTTCAACAGTCCAGACTATTTTTAATTACATCAGAACATGCCGTGTACCATCTTAGCCATCTGCAGTGCAGAGCTGAGCGGTGTTCAGAGAATCGCACTTTGGAGTCATCTGCAGCATCCCGGTCTGCACCTGTCCTCCCAAACCGAAGCTCTGTCCCCACTGAACACCGTCTCGCTCTTTCCCTCCCGAAACCATCAGCAGCCACCATCCCACTCTCCACCCACATGGCACTGGCAACTCCAGGGGCCTCGTGGCAGTGGGTTCTGAGAGGAGTTGCCCCTTTGGAGCCTTGATGCCATCCCCAAGGCACAGCTTTTTGGAGCCTGTGTACAATAGAGAGACAGAGGACAAAAGCCAGGAAGTGTCACAGTCCAGGTGCTGAAGATCTGGGAACAGAAAGGGGTCATTAGGTAAAGCCAAGGGCAGGTGGAATCTGGACTCAGCTCAGGACAGTGGATCTGTTAGGTGGGTCACGGCACGTGCAGCATTGGACGTGGGGTATCGGGGGCAGAGAAACTGAATGGAGCACATGGGGGCCCTCAAGACCATGTTACAATGACCGTCAGGCCAGATAATCCCCAAATAAAAGGCTAATGTGTGAGAAGTTGTAAGGAATGTCTTCGGCCCCCACAGGGAGAGCGTTCGTTGTGCAAGCATGATGACCCAAGTTCAAATCCTCAGTGCCCACATCAGAAGCCAGGGGCGGTTTCCAGTGTTGCAACCTCAACTCTGGGAGAGTGGAGGCAGGAGGATTGCTTGCTGCCAGCCAAGCTCCAGGTACAGGCAAAGACAGTGTCTCAAGAGGGTAAGGTGGGAACAGCAGCTCTTATGCACTGGACCTCCGGATCCTGGCAGGTATGCGCTCAATGGCAGAAGCGCCCCCGTTAATGTCAGGATGAGCATCTGAGACAGCTGTGAGCAGAGCCAGTGACTGGTGTGCAGCCTCAAAAATATGTAGATTTATGTATATTATATATACAGATATGTGAATATGTGTGCATGCACAGATGTATGCAAGTGTACATGGACATGTGTGTACATTACAGGTACTTTTGCATGTGTGTATATCTGTGTATGGACATGTAGTAGACATGTGTATAACCGTATCAACATACATGTACAGTAGACAGGTAAATAGATATGTATTAGACATGTGTAAGCTTGCCCCTTGTACAGATCTGTCTGTGCATGTGTGCATATGTGTACACATCTGTCTGTACACATAAGTGTGTATATCCAGGCATATTACCTTCCAGCCAGCCGGTTCAGTTGAACTGACCAGAGGGACCTCTGGGCCCCTCCACCCAACCTCGGTCTAAGCTGGAAAAACTCTGCCAACCTGGAGGAGCTCTGACCGTGCAGGGCAGCCAGCCAGAGCTTCTCAATAGTCCATTCATCCCAGCTCTCAAGTTCAGCCAGGAAGCAGGGAGGAGGAGGAGAGAAAGAACAAGCGAGTGTTTGGAGCGCTTGGGAGCCTGGGCTGAGGCAGGTGTGCAGCACAGGCCGCTAGGACCACAGCACAGAGAGAAGCACTTTCAGAGCAGGGATTAGAAGGTGCCAAATATTTGGAACACCCTAAGACCAGCTGCAGAAAGCTGGGGGTCAGAGTGCTTGAGGCCGCATAAAGTGCGGATTTTTCCATAATTATTTAAATATGTGTTAATGAGCACCAGGACAAGGTGGGCGCATGCCCATTAAAGGATTAAAATGGAGGGAAGCAGAGGGCAACTTGGCCGGCTGGCCGCAGCCAAGGTGCATCCGGGGTCAAACTCCTCAGAGGTTCTGCTGGTACTGGGATGCGGCCCAGCACATTGCCCAGCCTATGGGGTTCCATCTTCTCACCTGAAGCCGGCACAGAAGGAACTGGGGTCCACTGACCAGGACCCTAAGGCCCCTGTCCCTCAGCACTTGCCCACTGGAATCAGGAAAATAGCATGAGCAGAGCGAGCGCCGGCCAGAGGGCCAGGGGCTCTGCTTCTCTAGACCAGCTCAGGGAAGAGGCTGATGTCAACCACAAAGAGCCCAGAGCAAAACCATGGCCTGAGCGCACCCTGTGGCCCCTGACTCCTGGGGGTCCTCCAGTCACATCCCACCAGGCTGTCAGGGTGTTATCCTTGTAGAACCCGGGGGAGACGGAAGTGTGGGAGTCACGCTCCTGCCAGGAGAGAAGGAAATGTAAGAACGACACTTCTCTCATTTTTCTTCCCCCAGTAAGGAAGCTGGGAGGGAAGCCCAAGGTTGCTGTGTTCCATCCACACCTTCAACACCCAGACTTTTATGGGACCTGCCCACGGTTTTTAGGATGTTTTGAGCCTCTCTGTCCTTTGAAGGTGTGTCACCTGGTTCTGTGCCCTTCATCCTGGCATCCCCGGTCAAAGCGTGCCAGTCTCCTCTCTGCAATCCATCATGACGGAAGGGTTGCCCAGCTCAGCTATTTGTGAAGACGTGAATAAACCCTTTTAATCCAAAAGCAAACTCCCAAAGGAACGGCCTGAAAGAGCCTTTCATAGAGGGTTTTCCAGCTCATACATTCTGAGTTCCTTGGGATTTCTCTGGTTGTCTCCCCTAATGGTCTCTGAGCACATTCCTGGTCCTGACTGTGGCTTGCCGGTCTACTGAGGTCCCTGGCATCAAAGGGGAAAAGGGGAAAAGCAACACGGCCCGAGCTCGTAAGAGCTGCCGGCTGGGTGGGTTCGTGCTAGAAGGAAATGCACGCGGGGCCGTGTGGCGTGTTCTTTCTGCCCTGTTTGAAAGAAACACTTCTCTGAGTAATGTTTTCAAAGCCAGGGCTGGAGTCACACTGAGCCTGCAGGCTGGGGATGGCGTCTGCTTAGAAAGTGGGTGGACAGAATGAGCACCGAAAGGTCACGACGGCTTTGAGGCGATGTGTGACTTGGCGGCTCAGTGCCACTGAGCTCAGGGCAGGTTCCCTCAGGAAACAAGCTTGAGCCTGGGCCTCTGACATGTGTGATCTAGCGGACTGAATCAGAGGCCCGTGTGCAGAGTTCTGAGATCTCCCTCTCTCTCCCTCCCCCCCCCTCTCTCTCCTCCCCCCTCTCTCTCTCTATCTCATGGCCACTGCTGTGCACGCTGTCAGCAGGAGCCCATCCACATGTGGCCTCTCCAGCATGTCCGGGGTAGTTGGCTTCAGCTGGGGGGTACTGACGCCACAGTGTTTCATCTGTCGTCATAGGACAGTAGAGACAAGGGGAGGGACCATGGACACACCCTCCCAGGATGATCTAGTTTTGAGTTGTTAGACCCATGTTTATTGCAATATATAGTTTTCTGGTTTTTTACTATGCTTATCCGACTCTGACATTCCGATAGTTCTAGCTTCGTGAAGCAGATCGAGAGGTGTCCCCACCTCGAGTGTTTCTTAGGAGAGATTTGTGTCGAATTGGTTAAAGATCTTGAAGAATTCCCCAGGAGAGGAAGTCTCGAAATTATTAACTTAATTCCCCAGAAGTTGTGTGCCTCTCAAAGTATCTCCCCCATACTGGGTGCGCTGTAATTGGTGCGGTTTCTCAAAGTGAGGGGGGAGGTCCGGTCCTTGCCTTCTGGAAGTCTCTTTGCCATGAGACGATGGTGATTAGCACTTCCTGGTTGTTAATACAAATGATTGATTACAGCCACTGATCCCGCCTCCCTTCTTTCTTCTGCAGCTATCTGTCCTCCCCTCTCCTCACTTCTTTGTTGGGATCTTGAACATGCTAGACCTTGATTTTTTTGGAGGAGGGGCCTCACTGTGGGCTCCACCCCCAAATGCTGGGATTGGCATTCTAATCCTCAGGTTCCTTGGTCAGGACACATCATCGTTTTTATTTACTATAGGATTTGGCATCCACAGGCTCTGCCTGGGGTTTTGATTCGGTGTCTGTGGGGACCGCTGTCTGCAGTTTTCTTGTCATTTCTGTCTGGCTTTAGTGTCTGGACCATAGTGAACCCATGAAATGGGCTGTGAAGTAGGTATGTTCTATCACTTGATTTACTAGAAATGTTAGTGGCTTTTATTTTTTCTTTTTCTTTCCAGTGCTAGGGATAAAATCCTGCCTGGGGTGTGTTAGGCAAGAACTCTACCATAGAACTATATCCACAGACTTTTTCTAATTTTTGTGACAGACTCTCAGTAAGTTTCATAGGCTGGCCTTGAACCTGTGATCCTGCTGCCTCATGCTGGACAATGGGACTGTGTCACCAGGCTGTGTATTGAAGCCATTTGGGCCTGGAGTGTCCTGGGAAAGGAAGGTCTTACCTACATGTGGATTTTCTTTAACTGACGCCGATTTGGGTCTCTCTCTCTCTCTCTCTCTCTCTCTCTCTCTCTCCCCCTCTCTCTCTCTCCTGTCACTTTAGAACATCATACCTTCCAAGCAATCAGTCCATCCACTTTCTCACGCCTCTCAAAGACCTGCAGTGATGTCAGCACTGACCTCACAAATGTCACAGCAGCCTGGCCTCCCTCTTCCTGCTCAGTCTGGCTAGATGTCTATCAGGTTTATTAATCTTATCAGAGTCACCTCTGGGGTTCCCTGGCTTTCTCTATTGTTTTCTGCATGTTGTCTCCCTGTAAGCAAATGGCTTCCTCTTCCTGACTTCTCCAGGCCTGAGGAATTCCCTGAGACAGTGTGCATGTGTGCGTGCGTGCGCGCGCGTTCTGTAGCTGAACTAAACATTTGAACATTAAACTCACCAAGTGGCCCTCAGTTTTCTCCAAACCCCAGCCCAGCACCCCAAACCCTGCCACAGCAGCCTCATTCCGACATCACAGTGAAGGCTGAGGTAGATTTTGAGACATTCCATCTGCCTTTCTACAAAAGCACTTTGCTGACAGGGCCACAACCCTCCAGAGAGTGCTCACGAGGTCTGGTCTGAGCAAGCTGTGCTCCCCTTCGATCTGCTGCCCAGGACACTCAGCTCAGAAGCTGGGCCATCCAGCATCCCTCTGGTGGTAGCAGCCTGTGGGCTGGCCTCCATCCCTCACTGCTGGGAGGATTTATCATCGGCCTTTTCTTATGTTGATGTTGGAGCCGAAGTTTATTGGCTGTAAACGTTAAAGATATAAACCTGTGGTAGCAATCCACACACATTGGGAAGTCCAAGGACACACCTGGTCAGACACCAGTGTCCATCTCCAACTCCCAAAGAAGTAGTCACAGCCGATGCTACCACTGAAAGTGCAGTAACCCTGTCACCCAAACTATCATTCTCTCTCCCTGCCTCTGTTCTTCCCTCACTCCCTTCCTCTCCACTTCCTGCCTCCCTCTTCCTTCCTCCACCTTCTCCTTTCTTTCTTTCTTTCTTTCTTTCTTTCTTTCTTTCTTTCTCCTCCTTTCCTCAGAGGGCCGCAGGGATGAGTGAGTGGACTTTGGTCTGGCCCCTGCCATCTTCTTGGGAGCAGGACCACACTTTGTGGGCACTGAGCAAATGCTTTCTAATGAATGAGTAACATCTTGTCTCCAGGAGACTGAAACATCACTCCTGGGGTCTGCAGATATTAAAATACAAGTGACACACATGTGCCCAGACCCTGCCAGGGACTCAGGAAACAGAGGCATCTACCTCCAGGAGTGATGGGTGCCAAGGTGGAGTGTGGGGACCCCAGCTAACTGACCATTCATAGAGGCAAAGCTGAGGAACCACAGCCTCAGACAGTAGCTGAGTGTTCTGGACACAAGGCATGAACCCCTGGGAGAGAATCCATGGTGCCCTTCCCCCAGCTCCAGGGCTACACCACCCCAACTTGTCTCTCTCCTTAATATGGCCACTCATATCTTCTGTCTGTCTTCCACCTCTGGCACTTGGCTTCAGGGCCTGCTCTGAACCAAAAGACTTCACTTGATGACGTCTGTCTGCAGAGACCCGATTTTCACCCCAGCTCTCAGACAAGGGTCTCTGGTTCAGAACCAGATACGCCTTTTGAGTAGGAGACCCTCAGCGCTGGGGAAAGGATGGTGATGGCTGCCCTTGAGTCCAGCTCTGCTATCCTGATACATTCCTTAGCTTCTGAGTCTCAGTTTCTCAATCTGCAAAGTGGATCCCTGTACCCAATCCATCACCAACCCCACAGTGGGATGTAGGATGCCCCTAGCCCTGAACTTGACTGTACAGCAAGATCTTGATAGCCGGCAACAGAAAACTGCTCCTCCAAGCTAACTCTTGGCCAGCCGTGATGTCCCCATCTACCAGGAAGCACAGTCCCCATGTGAGGACTTGCAGGGACCTAGAAAGGCGACAGAAGCAGGATATTGGCTCATCCTGCCCTCCGGTGGCTCTGAGGAGGGGGCTTCCTTGTTGCAAGCTGCAGTTCACCCTCTGGGCCACCAACCACAAGGCAAGCCTCCTCGGTGGCTGCCCTCCAGCCTGCTGTGGATCAGGCTGAGAGTATCTGTGCCAGCAACACCCTCTGTGTTCCCAGCATGTCAGCCAAGGGTGAGCCTCCGCTGCACACTTGGAAGATACAGTCTGGAAGGCCTGCTGTGGCATTCTTGGCTGGCCACAGCTCCTATGAGATAAATGTCCTCCCCAGATGCCTTCCGCTCACCCTCCCTGGCTCCCCCATCCTCCACCCGGCTCCCGGCCCCTACAAATGCTGGGTGCCCCCGGCAGCTGCTCACCCATCACCCCAGCCCTGCGGTGCACTGAACCGGGCGACCCGTCTTTCCCAGTTGGCGCCAGCCCTACCAGGGAAGAGGCCTTCAGTAAGTCTGGATTAGCTAGCGGTTTGGGGTTTGGAAGGTTTACTTTTGGATAAAATGCAAATGTGTGTGTGTGTGTGTGTGTGTGTGTGTGTTACACACAGAGGGAGATGACAATTTCAGAGACACAGCCTGAGAAACAAAACATCTCTTCAGTGCTTTCTCTGAAATGACATCAGTGGCCACCACAAGCCCAGCCACCAGAAGGGATGAATTCCCCTCCGGAATACCATGGCCTGGTCCAGTAGACCTGGAACTGCTCCCTCGGTGGGAAGGCTTGAGTTTTCCCACCCAGGGTGCAGGAGGTCTTGTAATTAGCAAAGTGCAGGTTGCGGATGAGCTGGGAATCAGGGCCAGACCCTGACTGTGATACCCTGAGTTCGCTGGACTGAGAACCTCCATGCAAAGCATACCGGCGCTCAGGCCAAGGGGCTCAGAGGGCCTTGCCCAAGACCAGCGGTTTCCACACACTGACAAGGTGGTCTGCCCCTCACCCTAGCCCAGGCCATTGCCAGCTTCCAGGCTTTGGCCTCCGGCTCTTCCCCAACCCCCCACCTGCATGCCTCCCTAGGCAGCGTGCAAGCCATGTGGAAATGGGATCCTTGAGAGACAGTCTGTGGTTCAGAGGAAACACGCTCCAATCCCACTTAAATTTGTTTATCATCAAATGAAAATAGACATATAAAAATGACCAGAAGGCGACACAATGGCATATTATGGAATCTGCTGCCTGCGGCCTATGGGTTTTTTTTTCTTCACTCCCTCTACTTCTATAAATTTTCTAAATTCTACTTTTCATAACACAGAAACGTTATTTATGAAAACCACTGCTGGCTCTTGTCTGAAGGCCAGCATGAGCTACTTGAGGGAGCGGCGTCAGCCTTTATAGAGAACCAGCGGCCCCCAGGGACTGGTTTCTTTGAAGAGTCACTTTTAAAGAACTCAGAAATAATCGGCATAGTTGAAGCATCCACTCCACTGGGATTGGGAAGTCTCCATTAGTTAAAGTGACTTTACTGAGTCACAGGAAACTTCGCCACTGGACCGAACAGTGGCTCTAGTTCCCAGGCATTTGCAGATCGCTCTCCCTGGCCTGGCCCCAACCTGGCAAAGCTGCCATGTTCCTGCTACAGGGGATGCTCTGTGGAGAACATGGAGGATAGGCGCTTGCATGCATTCAGTAAGTGCCTGCTGAGCCCCTGCTGTGTGCCAGGCTCGTGCTGGGTTGCAGAGCACACACCAGTGTGCCCAGTCAGAGCTTCCCACCCTGCTCATGAGGCCCAGGAAGCCCAAGAGGAGGAACAGCCTCCAGGGCTCCGTGATGGAAGATGGGAGCGCAAGTCCAGAGGCAGCACTGCGGCCCCACCCCCACTGCAGCCTCAGAATGGGACCACAGGTTAGTAAAGTTCCAAGGTGGCCCTGGCCAACTAAGACTGCGTCCCCAGAAATTTGGACACAGAGACAAGCACACAGAGAGGGTATCAAGAGGCAGGCAGAGGCCAGGGAAGCATCTACAGGCAAGGAACCAAAGACGACCAGCTAGCCAGCATCTAGGATGAGCCTGCTGCAGGAGCAGTGGCCTAGCCCCTAGTCCCAGTCAGCCTGAGGCAGGATCTGCACAACCGGTTGGCACACACCACCACAAGGGAAGACGGTGGCTCTTTTTTTTTTTCACGTGTATAAATGTTTTATCCACATATATGTCTGTGTACAACATGCACGCAGTGCCCATGGAACCCAGAAGAGGGCATTGGATCCCCTGAAACTGGAGCTACACACAGTTGTAAGCACTGTGTGGGTTCTAGAACTCAAACCCAGACCCTCTGAAAGAGCAGCCAGTGCCCTAACCACTGAGCCATTTCTCCTTCCCCGAGGCAGTGTGACTGTTGAAGGAGTCAGCTGGACCGTGAGGCGTGACAGGACAGCAGTGGCTCTGAAACTGGGGACCTGCACATGGCTGGTGCCAGGATGCTGCAAGTCACCCGGTCCTGGAAAAACGGGAAGTAGGAGGACCCATACCTCGAGCAGGACCCCCAGCCCGTTCTGATCACATGGTTGTGTGTGTGCCCCAGGCACCAGCTGTCCCAGGACGCCACCAGAGTCCGAGCCTTCTAGCACCCTGACAACCTCCTGGCAGCACTAAGCCCTTGAGAGTGGCTGGTCGGAGGAACTACCAAATCTATAATCATGTGTCACAGATCCTGAGCCCTAGTGTGTGCCAGAAGCTGCTCTGAGCACTGGGAACACAGCAGGCAGAGCAAAAGAGACCAGAGACTCCCAGAGGAGCTCCCACAGGCAGGAGCTCATGCCTAGTTCTGAGAGCCCAAGTCTGGAAGACAAGGTCCCGGCACATAGAGAAAGGCTGACTACAATACTGAGATGAGACCTGTAGTCCCTTGAGACATTGTCCCTTAACAAATGCTGCTAGCTGATGTCAGGTGCTCAGAAGGGTGGAAGGAAGGGAGGGAGGGGTAAATGGATGGATTGGTGCCTGGGGAGGTGAGTGGATAGATGGGTAGATTAATGATCACCTGAATAGTAAGATGTATGGATGATGCATCAACGGATGGATTTGTATATGGATGGATGGATGAATAAATGGATGGACAGACGGACAGACGGATGCACAGATGGGTGGATGCACAGGTATGTGGATGAGATGCTGCATGAAGTAATGGGGTACATGGATAGACATGTGGATCGATGGACAGATTGATGGATGGATGGATGGATGGATGGATGGATGGATGCACAGGTATGTGAGTGAGAAGGTACATGAAGTAACTGGATACATGGATGGACAGATGGATGGACAGACAAACAGGAAAAGAGAGGGAAGAGTGGATGGATGAGTTGCTTCAGGGTACTGAGGACCAGTACCAGGCTGAGCGCTTAAAACACCTATGCTCTGAGATTGACCTGGGCTCCAGGCTGAGGTCAGGCACAGATGGGGAGGACCCCACTGATGGCTGCAGCAGAGACCCCACCAGCAGCGCTGCCTGTGCCCTCTGGAGGATTGTCTTTCACCCTCAAATCCAGCTGCTCAGAGCTCTGAGTCTGAACTTCCTGCCCCTCCTATAGGGTGACATTGATGCTTAGCTCAGTCACCCAGGCAATGGCCCCTATGTGCTGTAGGGCAGCATAGTCACAGGCTCTGGGGGTGCAGATTTGGACGGCTCTCATGTCCTTCACTGTGTGAACCACAGGTATTGCAGCCTGGCCCTGCAAGTCCACCATGGTCTTTGACTCCTCAAGGTGGAGGTGTTGAAGGAACCCTACTTTCCAGAGAGGGAGCGAGACTTCCCATAGTCACACAGCTGTGTCGAGGAGAGTGGGCATACAATAGAGGACCGTGGTGAGTCTGTCCTGTTTCTGGGCAGTGTGCAGCACAGGGTACAGTGTCTGTGGGCACCGTGGAACAGGCACACCAGGCCCTTTCCAGACCAACCTGGACAATCACATGGGAGCCTTCACCTCAGAAAGATGCACCCATGGTGGCTGTGAGCATGGTACCCTTGAGATGTCAGAAATGAAGGCTCATCTGAGCTCTTGCTTCTCGGGGACCCTGGGGAGGAAGGTGTCTCAGTTCTCTCACTCCCAGACAATGCCACCTGTCTGGGGACTGAGCTGGGGAGTGCAGCCTGAACACCGCTGTGGATCAGGAAGAACCCAGAAGCCACTCCAGTGTCCTGCACAGAGGACAGTGCTTATCTGCTTTTGTCTTGTTTTTTTCTTTGTTTTTTTTTTTGTTTTGTGGGGTTTTTTTTGCTTGTGTGTTTGTTTCATTCTATGATTTAAAAGGTTCCCTGGGGGTTGGAGAGATGGCTCAGTGGTTAAGAGCGCTGAGTTCAGTTCCCAGCACCTACATGGTGGCTCACAACCATCCATAACTCCAGTTCCAAGGACTCTGACGTCCTTTTCTGACCCCCATAGGCACCAGGCATACACATGGTTCACAGATATGCATTCAGGCAAAGCATTCCTACACAGAAAATAAAATAAATCGATCAAAGAAGGAAAAAAAAGGGAATACAAGAAAAGGCTTCCTGCTTGGGTCCTGCTGCCAGGATGGCTGTTCCTTTAAAAAGAAATAGAAAGTGTGGTCCTGGCAGAACTCACTGGAGTAATAAGAAATAAATTTTACTAATTGTTGTGGAGACAGAACACAAACAAATGGACTTAAGTACAATGTTACGATCTTAGAAAACATCAGCCAGGGAGGGACTTCCCCAGGGGGAATGGCTCTGACCAGGAGACAAGCCACTCCAGTTTCTGCATTGCTTCTTCTGGCCTCCCTTCCAAGATGCTCTGCTCCCTGTCTGCCCCACCACTCACCACTTTCCTGACCAGGACAAATGGGTTCTAAGATGGTGGTGGGAACACCTATGGATCTGATACTGGACCCCACCACATCAGGGAACTCACAGGAACCTGGAGGGTCACTTTCATGGCAGCAGTAGTCTGTGTGGGTGCTGCAGATGCTCTCTGGGTGACTCAGAAAATTAGTAGTGCCCATGGCTGCACTCCGAGAGCATCCTAGCCAGTAGGGAAGCTCCAACATCCAAGGTCACCTTCTCTGAGATGTAGCTGTTTCCCCCCTTGGTGCCATTTGTTATGGAGGAGCCTAAAAGTCACAGGCAGGTGTCCAGAAAGGACAAAGGATTAAGAATAGGAACCGGTGCAAGATGGGAGTTTGCACAAAGTGCCAACCTCTAAAAGCCCTGATATGCTGAGGATCATCTCTGTTCAGGACAGATGTCCGAAGAACCTGGAAGCTCCTAGCAGGGTTGTGACTCAGGCAGGGAAAAGCCCATTTCCCAGGTGGAGAAAGTGAGGCTGGGAGAACTGCCAACAGCTGCGAACCAGCGTCTCTGGGCTAGGAAGATGGTTTGAGTTTCCAGGTGATTCAAAACCAAATCAAGACTTTTCTGCTTGTCGGGTTTCCAGTGCCTTCCAGGACGATGGTATCCCCGTGGAAGAGCCTGCTTTCTCTTCTGACTCTTCTGCTCAGATTTACATCCAAGAAACAGACCATCAGCCCCTTCGGCAGCTGCACCTGGCCCTGCTTAACCCTGGCGAAAACCCCAGCATGACAGCGACAGAATGTTGACCCAGGCAGGAACGGGACAAGCAGTTGAAGTTCTTGCCTGAGGAGTTCTTGTCTGAGGGTTTCTATGGTGACCAATTGGGACAGTCCCAACCCTTCCATCTGAAGACACACAGAGTTTCTTCCTGTCCCCCGGGTTCTACAGGGTTGCCAGCCAGCCATGAGGCAGTCAGTGTGCCCAGGGTGAGGGCCTTTTGGTTTGAGCTTGCCACAGGCAGGAATGATGCGTGGTGGGGATTAGCCGGCTTTAGGGACTCCAAACAACTCCAAGAGGAAACAGGAAGAGCCTAGGCTGCCAGAGGGCGCTGGGGTAGCAAAAAGAGGCTCAGGCACATGTGGGGAATCCTGCCAGTGTGACCACCGCAGCTGGCATGACCCTGGAACCCTTTCAGAGACGCAAGGTGCGTCAAGGGACACCAGCACTGGCTTCAGAGCTAGCAAATCTTTCCACCCGGCCCAGCTCTGCTCAGGTACCAGCTTTCTAGATGCAGAGAGAGGTGTGAGCCACCACGGAAGAGTCCAACAGCCTCTAGAGTAAATGACATCACTGTGAATTTTCTAGACCTGGGATTTTTTTTTTTTTTGAGCTATATATTTCCTCTGCTTCCCTCCCTCCCTTTCCCCTCCCCTTCTACCCTCTTCTATGGTCCCCATGCTACCAATTTACTCAGGAGATCTTGTGTTTTTCTATGTTCCATGTAGTTTAGATTCATCTATGTCTCTCTTAGGGTCTTCTTTGTTGTCTAAGTTCTCTGGAATTGTGGATTGTAGGCTGGTTTTCTTTGCTTAATGTCTAAAGGCCACTTATGAGTGAGTACATATGATATTTGTCATTCTGGGTCTGGGTTACCTCATTCAATATGATGTTTTCTAGATCCATCCATTTGCCTGCAAATTTCAAAGTTTTTTCTGCTGTGTAGTACTCCATTGTGTAAATGTACCACATTTTTCTTTTTCGTTCGGTGGAGGGACATCTAGGTTGTTCCAGGTTCTGGCTATGACAAACAATTCTACTCTTCTGTGGGCTGATGTTTTGCCTTGTTGATCGTGTCCTTTACTTTACAGAAGCTTCTCAGTTTCAGGAGGTCCCATCTAGTAAGTGTTTCTCTCAGTGTCTGTGCTACTGGGGTTATATTTAGGAAGTGGTTCCCTGTGCCAATGTATTCAAGTGTACTTCCCACTTTCTCATCTATGAGGCTGGTTTTATGTTGAGGTCTTTGATCCATCTGGACTTGAGTTTTGTGCATGGTGATAGATATGGATCTATTTTCATTCTTCTACATTTTGATATCCAGTTATGCCAGCACCATTTGTTAAATATGCTTTCGTTTTTCCATTTTATATTATTTGCCTTTTTGTCAAAAATCAGGTGTTTGAAGGTGTGTGGATTGATATCTGGGTATTCTATTTCATTCCATTGGTCCTCCTATCTGTTTTTATGCCAATATCAGACTATTCTTAGTACTGTAGTTCTGTAGTAGAGTTTGAAGTCAGGGATTGTGATGCTTCCAGAAGTTCCTTTATTGTATAGGATTGTTTTGACTGTACTGTTTTTTGTTTTGTTTTGTTTTTCCATATGAAGTTGAGTATTGTTCTTTCAAGGTCTGTGAAGAATTTTCCTGGCATTTTGATGGTCATTGGATTGAATCTATAGATTGTATTTTGTAAGATTGCCATTTTTGCTGTGTTAATCCTATCTACCCAAGAGCATGAGAGATCTTACCATTTTCTGGTGTCTTCTTCAATTTCTTTCTTTAAAGTTTTTGTCATACAGATCTTCCACTTGTTTGGTTAGAGTTACTCCGAGATATTTTATGCTACTTGTGGCTATTGCAAAGGGCAATGATTCTTTGATTTCTTTCTCAGCCCACTTATCATTTGTGTACAGGAGGGCTACTGATTTTTTTTTTTAGTTATTCTTGTATCCTGATACATTACTGAAAGTGTTTATAAGTTGTAAAAGTTCCTTGGTAGAATTTTTGGGGTGGCTTATGTAAACTATCATATCATCAGCAAATAGTGAGAATTTGACTTCCTCTTTTACAATTTGTATCATTTTGATCTCCTTTTGTTGTCTTACTGTCCTAGCTAGAACCTCGAGAATTTTGATGTTAGCTGTTGGCTTGCTGTATATTGCCTTTATTATATTTAGGTAAGTTCCTTGTATCCCTGCTCTCTCCAAGACCTTTATCATGAAGAGACGTTGTATTTTGTCAAAAGCTTTTTCAGCATCTAATTGAGATAATCATGTGGTTTTTATTTTTCAATTTATTTATATGATGGATTACACTGACAGATTTTCGTATGTTGAACCATCCCTGCATCTCTGGGATGAAGCCAACTTGATCATGGTGGATGACTTTTCTGGTGTGTTATTGGGTTCGGTTTGCCAGTATTTTATTGAGTACTTATGTATCAATGTTCATGAGTGAGATTGGTCTATATCTCTTTCTTAGTAATGTCTTTGTGTGGTTTGGGTATCAGGGTAATTGTAGCCTCATAAAAAGAGTTTGGCGATGCTCTTTCTGTTTCTATTGTGTGGAATAATTTGAGGAGTATTGGTATTAGTTCTTCTTTGAAAATCTTGTAGAATTCTGGGCTGGAACCATTTGGTCCTGGGGTTTTTTTGGTTGCGAGACTTTTGATGACTATTTCTATTTCTTTGGCAGTTATAGGTCTGTTTAATTTGCTTATTTGGTCTTGATTTAATTTTGGTAAGTGATATTTATCCAGGAAATTGTTCATTTCCTTTACGTTTTCAAATTTTGTGGAGTACAGGTTTTCGAAATATGGCATAATGATTCCCTGGATTTCCTCCATGTCTGTTATGTCCCCCTTTCATTTCTGATTTTGTTAATTTGAATAGTCTCTCTCTACCTTTTGGTTAGTTTGGACAAAGGTTTGTCTATTTTGTTGATTTTCTCGAAGAACCAACTCTTTTTCTCATTGATTCTTTGTATTATTTTATTTGTTACTATTTTGTTGATTTCAGATCTCAGTTTGATTATTTCCTGCTGTCTAGTCCTCCTGGGTAAGTTCGCTTCTTTTCATTCTATAGTTTTCAGGTGTTCTGTTAACTTAGTGTGGGATTTTTCCAGCTTCTTTATGTAGGCATTTAGTGCTATGAACATTCCTATTAACACTGCTTTCATTGTGTTTTATAAATCTGGGCTTGTTGTGTGGTCATTTTCATTAAATTTTAGGAAGTCTTTAATTTCTTCCTTGAACCAAGTGATTCAGTTGAGCATTGTTTAATTTCCATGTGTTTGTGGGCTTTCTGGAATTAATGTTGCTGTTGACTTCTAGTTTTAAAGCATGGTGATCTGATAAGGTACATTGGGTTATTCCAATTTTTTTGTATTTGTTGAGGTTTGTTTTGTTACCGAGTATGTGGTCAATTTTTGAGAAGGTTCCATGAGGTGAGGAGAAGAAGGTATATTCTTTTCTGTTTGGATGGAATATTCTATAGATGTCTGTTAAGTCCATTTGAGTCATAACTTCTGTTAGTTCTCTTATTTCTCTGTTTATTTTCTGTCTGATTGACCTGTCCAGTGGTGAGAGTGGAGTGTTGAAGTCTCCCACTATTAGTGTGTGGGGTTTAATGTATGATTTAAGCTTTAGAAATGTTTCTTTTACATACAAGGATACCCTTGTATTTGGGGCATAAATGTTCAGTATTGATATTTCCTCTTGATGGATTTTTTTCTGTGACTAATATGAAATGTCCTTCTTTGTCTCTTTTGATTGATTTTAGTTTGAAGTCTGTTTTGTTAGATATTAGGGTAGCTATACCAGCTTGCTTCTTAGGTCCATTTGATTGATATATTTTTCCCAACCCTTTACTCTGAGGCGATGTCTGTCTTTGAGGTTGAGGTGTGTTTCTTGTATGCAGCAGAAGAATGAATTCTGTTTTTGTATTTAATCTCTTAGCCTGTGTCTTTTTATAGGTGAGTTGAATCCATTTATATTAAGGGATATTAATGACCAGTGATTGCTAGTTCCTGTTATTTTAGTTTTCGATGTGGTGATGTTATTGTGCGTGTTTTTCCCTTCTTTGGGATTTTCTGCTGTGAGATCATCAATTGTATTTTTGTGGATGTAGCCAACTTCCTTGGGTTGGAGTTTTCCTTCTAGTACTTTGTGTAGGACTGGGTTTGTGGCTAGGTATTGGTGAAATCAGGTTCTGTCATGAAATATCTTGTTTTGTCCATCTATTGTGATGGAAAGTTTTGCTGGATATAGTAGTCTGGGCTGGCATCTGTAGTCTCTTAATATCTAATAACGCTTAACCAGCACCTCCTGGCTTTCATTGTCTCCATTGAGGAGTCAGGTGTAATTCTGATAGGCCTGCCTTTATATCTTACTTGGTCTTTTCCCTTTGTTGCTCTTAATATTCTTTCTTTATTCTGTATGTTTTGTGTTTGGATTTTTATGTGCTGAGGGGACTTTTTTTACACAGTCTATTTGGTATTCTGTATCTTCATAGGGATATCTTTCTTTAGGTTGGGAAAGTTTTCTTCTGTGATTTTGTTGACTATGTTTTCTGTGCTTTTGAGTTGGACTTTTTCTCCTTCTTCTATACCTATTATTCTTAGGTTTGGTCTTTCATAGTGTCCCATATTTCCTGGATATTTTGTGTTAAGCGTTTGTTAGATTTAATATTTTCTTTGGCCAATAAGTCTATTTCCTCTATTGTATCTTCAGTACTTTAGATTCTCTCTTTTTCTTTTTTTATTGATTTTATTGAGCTATGCATTTTTCTCTTCTCCTCTCCCTAACTCTCCCCTCCCCTTCAACCCTCTCCTATGGTCCCCATGCTCCCAATTTACTAAGGAGATCTTGTGTTTTTCTACTTCCCATGATTAGATCTATGTATATCTCTATTAGGGTCCTCAATGTTGTCTAGGTTCTCTGGGATTGTGGATTGTAGGATGGTTTTCTTTACTTTATGTCTAAAAGCCACTTATGAGTGAGATTTGTCTTTCTGGGTCTGGGTTACTAATATGATGTTTTCTAGATCCATTCATTTGCCTGCAAATTTCAAGATGTCATTTTTTTCTGCTGTGTAGTACTCCATTGTGTAAATGTACCACATTTTCCTTATCCATTCTTCAGTCAAGGGGCATTTAGATTGTTTCCAGGTTCTGACTATGACAAACCATGTTACTATGGACATAGTTGAGCACATGTCCTTGTGGTACTTAAGGAAATGCTCAACATCCTTAGCTATCAGAGAAATGTAAATCAAAACAACTCTGAGATTCCATCTTACACCTATAAGAATGGCCAAGATCAAAAACACTGTTGACAACTTATGCTGGAGAGGATGTGGGGGAAAGGGAACACTCCTGCATTGCTGGTGGGAGTGCAAGCTGGTACAGCCCCTTTGGATGTCAGTGTGGCTATTTCTCAGAAAATTAGGAATCAACCTACCTCCAAGACCCAGCAATAACACTTTTGGGTATACACCCAAAAGAGATTCTCTGCTGTTTCTGCTTGCATTTGTGGTTCCTGATCGTTTTCTCATGATTTCTGTTTCTATAATTACCCTCAGTTTGTGTTTTCATTATCTCTATTTCAGTTTTTCAAGTCTTGAACAGTTTCTTTCATCTGTTTGTTTTCTTTAAGGGATTTGTTGGTTTCTTCCTTTTCTGTTCGTCTTTTCCTTCACTTCTTTGAGGAAAATTTTTCATTTCCTCTTTAAGGGCCTCAAACATTCTCCTAAAGTTATTTTTTAGGTCATTTTCTTCTGCTTCATCTATATTTGGTTGTTCATGTCTTGCTGTTGTAGGGCCACTAGTTTTTATTGGTGTTGCATTGCTCTTGTGGTGTTGAGTGTGTTCCTACCTTGTCTACCCATCTTTCCCTCTGATTGGTGTAGTTGGGACTGTCTATGTCTCTGGTGATTATTCTTTCAGGTGCCGGTAGTTCCAAGGCTCAGTTGGTTGTTCCTCATGGTACAGTCAGGGCCACAGTTCTAGTCACCCTGGAGGTCACTTGGTGTTCCTGAAGGTTGCTCAGTGCTCCAGGGGGTCACTCTGCAATCCTGGGGGTCATTCAGGCCTGCTCCCACAGAGGTTGCTTGCTTGAGGCCTCTCCTGCTGAGGTCACTGCCTTGGGCCTGCTTTGGCAGAGGTTGCTGGCTCAGGCCTGCTTTGGTAGAGGAAGCCTAACCCTAACCCTAACCCTAACCCTAACCCTAACCCTAACCCTAACCCTAACCCTAACCCTAACCCTAACCCTAACCCTAACCCTAACCCTAACCCTTCGCATTCAGGTGACGAGGTCAGATAAACTTGAAGGACCACACTGTCTCACAGCAGAGCTGGAGAACCCAGTCACCACTTCCTTCTCTCACATACCGCCCCACTCCCAGTGACCAAAGGAGATGGGGACCAACGTGGGGCTGGCTGTCCCATGTCACAATGCCAGCTGTACTCTACCTCCACACTTACCCCTTGAGGGCTCATCCTTCCTGATCACAGGACAGAATCCAGGGGACGTGGCTCATGTGGTAGCGCCCTTGCCTAGAGTGTAAGAAGTCTCGGCTTTGATCACTGGCACCACATAAACCAGGGATGGTAGTGTAAGCCTTAACCTGCAGAACATGGACCCGATGTGGAAGCAGGAGGCTCAGGAGTTTTAGGTCATCTGTGGTGATGTAGATAGCTTCAGATCAGCCCGAACTGGATGAGGTCATACCTCAAAAACAAACAAACAAACAGACAGACAAATAAAGCAAACAAGTAAGTAAATTAATTAATTACTTAAAGCAATCAAGTAAGTAAATGAGTTGGAACAGCATCTGTTTCCATGCCCACCCTGTGCTGGCTGAGGTCGCCCCCTTGTCAGGTGAAAGTCACTCAGATGTCACTGTGCTCAGGAGGGTGACCTCAAGGTATCTAGAGCAGTCATTGCTGGGAAAAGAGCTTGCCCTGCCAAAGTCAAAGGTCCACTGGTACCTCAGGAGGGGCAGAGGATGCTGGTGAATGCAGGAGTGCCTGCCTGGAGGGCTTGGAGCCTTCCCCAGAAGGGAGAGGGAGTGACTGACTGGCAATGTCTGCCTCAGACCGGAACCAGGCAATTAGAACCGTGAGGTGTGTATGGCTAACGTCCGCTCTTACACCGTGGGTTCTCAGAGAGAAGACCTCTGTGTGTGCGTGTGTGAACGGGAACCTGGGTTACTGCAGCCACAGACACCCCAGCATCCTGGGAAGTCAAGGGAAATGTGTTGGTTCTGACTAGACCACCCTGGGCTAGTTCCCAGTGCTGCAGCTTGTCAGTCAGTGACTGAGCATGCTCTAAAAGAGCCTGCCTGCCACAGCTGCAGGTACATCTGCTAATTAGCCCTTCCATTTTACCAGCAGTGGTTCAGAGAGGGAAAGTAATCTGCCCAAGGTCACACAGCTTGAAAGATGAAATCAGGAGAGAATGCAGGGCCCTTATCTGCTCCTCCCCCCCCCCCCGAAATCCTATGGAGAGAGGTGTGGGGTTTTGAATGACAGTAACCCCCATAGGCTCATATGTTTGAATACGTGGTGCCCAGTTTGTGGAGCTGTTTGGGACAGATGAAGAGGTGTGGCCTTGTTAAAGGAGGTGTGTCACTGGGAGCAAGTTTTGGGGTTTCAAAACACTCAGGCCAGGTCCCAGTGTGCTCGCTCTGCTTCCTCTTTGTGGATCCAGATGTGAATTCTCAGCTGCTTCTCCATCACCATGGCTGCCTGCTGCCATGCTCCTGGCCATGATGGTCACGAGTTCTTAGCCCACTGAAATCATAAAGCCCAAACAAACCCTTGCTACTACAAGGTATCTTACTCTTGGTACTTTATCAGAACAATTGAAAAAAAGCTAAGAGAAATAATAATACTCCACGTGACCAACCCAAAGAAGGAGCAAGAAACCGAGGATACAGATCCCGAGCTGTACATGGCTGCAGACCTGAGTTCGCGATGCTGTCAGGGCTGGCCACGCTGTAGACGAGCCCACGGCAGATGGCGGGTGGGATTCCTGCCCCACGGGGAGAGGGAATTCACACAGCCTTCCATGGCGCGTGTTCTCATGAAAGCCAGGCTGGCTGGGACATGCCAGCAATCTCTCATGGCTTATCTGCTGACTTTCTTCCTGTCCCCAGCCAGTGCTTGCCCCAAGGGAGGGTCTGTATGTGTGGGAACACAAGACAGAATGACAGCTGGATTGTCTGGGGGTCGCAGCAAGTGAAGAAGAGCCAGCCACCAGGGCTTCCTGAAAGGTGGGGAAACCATCGGCCATGAAGAGATATGGTTCGCCCTGATGGTTTATTGTGCTTCTTAACACCTTGAGCACTGGGAACTTTGCACACCATGTGGCAACCAGTCATGGCTCACCTCTACCCCAGCATCTCAGCCACCAGACCCCTGCCTCATGCTCGCTGATGAAGCTTCTCACCCAATGGAAATTCCAGGGATTGATGTGCAGTGAAACCCAAGAATCCCGGAGCCAAAACCTGGAGAGGCAACCAGGACACATGGGAGCAGTATGGGTTCATCCCAGCAACTTTCCCCCACCTGGATGGGTTTAAGTTTTTAAATTATTATTATGTTATGTGTAATTAAATGTGTGTCTGCAAAAAAAAAAAGAGGATTATTACAAAAAAAATGTGTGTCTGTGTGCATGTACACCTCATGAGTGCAGTGCCCGAGGAGGCCAGAGGAAGGCATTAGGCCCTGGAACTGGAGTTACAGGATATTGTGAGCCTCCTGGCCTTAGTGCAGCCCCCTTAATTCCTTATTGTGCATTTCTTGTATTTCTTTTAGGAGAATAATATCAAATATATTTAATACAAATTGCATATATGTGCACACACACACATACACACAAGATACAGCATAGTACACATTGCATTCTGAGCTAACGCCTTTTCTTCCTTTCCGTTGTCCTCACCGAGCCCTGGGAATCACTGTACAGGGGTACACACAAGACTTCCCCAATCTTTGTTGACAGTTGCCTAGTGCTCCATTGGGTGGATTTACAACCAGGTATTCTACCACATCTAGAAGCACACATTTTGGTCATTTCCCAAGTCGAGCTCCATGAAGAACCTCTTCTACACTATTGATAAAAGGAGAGGCTCCACTGTTCGCTCTTGGGCTCCCGTGCCAGCTGGTCTAGCACAGCAGCCATGTGCCTGCTGACGTGAGCCATTTAGGAAAACCCTCCTACAGCCCCAACACCTGAATGCCCAAGCACTAGGTGCGACATCAGAGGTGTCCTAGCTGAGGAAATGAAGGGCCTATGACAGGCACCAAGGGCCTCCTTACTCTTGGGTTTTATTGGATGGTGATGGATGTTACTCCGCCCCCAGGTCATTCTCCCCCCCCCTCCCCACCCCCCCAAAGGGTTGGGAAGTGCAATCCCTAACCACTTCCCGTTCTCTCATTAACCCTGCTCTCACCCTCTGTGGCTTCCTCTAGGCTAGCCAAGGTGGGTCTGTGTGGCGGTGACTCAGGAGCCAGGTCCTGCCTGCTGAGTCAGCCCCGGCACTTCCTGCCTTCAAGAGCCCCTGCACTGGGATACAACACAGGCCAGCCTGGCTTCTGTCCCTTCCTGCACTTTCCCCTAGGACTTTTGTGTTCTGCCCAGACCCGGCGCCTGCCAGCCAGCCCACAGTGCCAGAGCTCAGAGGCCAGGCCAGCTAGGGAGCAGCCAGAAGAGTCCAAAACAGAAAGAGGTCAGAGTGGCTTCGGTGCCTCTTGCCACGGAACTGAGGTCACAACATGGAGAGAGAACGTGGGTGTGAGCCCCCCTCCTGGTTTTCCCAAATGCCGGCCCTGGCCGGGAAACCAGTGTGAAACAGGAAATCGGCAGGCGTGCCCGCCAAAGTGTGATTGCCTGGCCTTGGTTCAGGATGCTCCTGAGTTCTGTGTTTTTCCCAAGTAAACAAGGTTAGAAAATCCACCTCGAAAGCAGGGCCTCTGAATATATCGTGGCTCAGGACAATGGATGGAGAAGGGACTTGGAAAGGCTCCAGGAGCCCTAAATGCAAATCCCCTTGGAGGAGACACTTACAAGAGGAGGTGACGCAGAGGCAACCTGCCACTTTGGTGGTGGATGACGGGACTGCCCCCAAATGGACATTTCCCAATTCCAGCGAAGACCAGTCAATCAGCTGAAGAAGGACAGGGTTCCAGGCCATGAAACAAGACAAGGCAGGTGTCCTGGGTTGTTTCCTATTGCTAAGATAAACACCATGACTGTCTCAGTTACTTGCCTATTGCTATGAAAAGACACCATGACCAGGGCAAGTTACAGAAGAAAGATTAGCAGGGGCTTGTAGTTTTCGAGGGTGAATCCATGATCATCCTGGCAGAGAGTGTGGCAGCAGGCAGACAGGCAGGGTGCTGGAGCAGTAACTGAGACCTTACATCCTTACCCACAAGCACAAGGCAGAGAAAGGACACTAGGAACGGTGTGGACTCCTGAGACCTCAAAGCCCGCCCCCAGCGACACACCTCCTCCAAAAGGCCACAACCCCTTAATCCTTCCCAAACAGTTCCACCAACTGGGGAACTAAGCATTTAAATATATGAGACTCTGGGGGCCCATTGTCATTTAAACCACTCCAATGACAATTTGGAAAGGAAAGGGTTTAGTTTAGCTTACAATTTGTAGTCCATCAAGAGGTAAGTCAAGGCAGGAACCAAAGCATTTCCCATACCCTCATAGCTTCCTACAGTTTGAGCTCCTCAGCATCCAATGCCCTCCTCTGGTTTCTGGGTTCACTGTGTTCATAGCCATGTACATGCACACAAACACATACATACACATGCTGTGAAGTAAAATACTAAAAAAATACTTTAAAAAATACTAATAAAACAGTTGGTAGAGATTTTGTCGGGAAGGGCTTGGTGGCAAGTCAACTAACATAATTCTTTAGCTATCATGTTATCACACACGTGAGAGTTGGAAGGTTCCAATAGCCCAGGTCATAACATTTGCCAGATGACCAGGCCTGACATTACCGAACCATCTGCTGGTAAGAGACCCGCTCTAAGACAGATCGTGAGTTTTAATTTAAGCAGGCAGGGAAATTCAGAGTCGTGATTTTAAGCTTCATTACCAACCACTAAGAAAGTGCTACATGAGCTGGGGCGATGGCTCAGTGGGTAAAATACGAAGACCAGAGTTAGGATCCCCAGACCCCAGTAAAGGCGGAGTGGGCATGGCATTCTGCCTGTAATGCTAGCATGTCAGAGGCAGAGATGGGGTCCATGGAACAAACTGGCTAACTAGACAATTCAAATCAGTGAAACAGAGCTCAGCGAGAGACCCCACACCAGTAAATAAAGACAGGAAAATACTTGGAGTTATCTTTGGGCCCCACATGCCTCTTCAAATGGGCACTCACAGAGAGAGACACACAGAGATGGGCGAGCTCATACATGTGAACAGGTACATGGACTACACACACACACACACACACACATACACACACACACACGCACGCACTTAACCTGAGCTATCATTTGTTTTACCAAACCCAGGAGTGAGTCATAAAGGTGAAGAAATGTTTGGTTCAGAACACAATCCAAACTCTGGCCCTCAAACAAAGAGCCATCTTCCCAGCCTCTGTAGGATGCCCCCAAGGTCAGGGGTGAAGCCTGAAATCACCGCCAGGAACTTCCTGATTTGGTTACATTAATATCCATGTATTTTACGCTTTAAGAAGTGTTAATTGAGCCATGTGTTTGTGGTTGTTTTAAATTAAATAATGAACTTCTAGAAGGTTCAGTGTGTGTAACCCTCTTAGACTAAAGATCTTCAGGGTTCTTGATCGTCTCTCTGTATGTATCCCTGTGCGGATACATGCCCCAGTGAGTGCCCGTGTCCCCGTGTGTGCATGTCCCTGTGTATGCACGTGTCCCCGTGTGTACACATGTTCCTGTGTGTCTAAGTCTGGAGGACAGAGGTCAGCCTCTGCCGTCATTCCTCAGCGGCTGGCCACTTTGTTCTCTGAAACCGTGGCTCTCACTGGCTGGGAACCTGCTGGTCAGGCTAGGCTGTTTGGCCTAGGAGCCCCAGGGAAGCTTCTAATTTCATCTTCCCGGTGCTGGGGAGCACACACCACCACGCCTGGGGAGCACGCACCACCACGCCCAGCTTTTTATATGGGTTCTGGGGATCAAACTCAGGTCCTCTTCACCAGGAGAGCACATCTCCTCGGTCCTTGATACTCTTGAACGTTATTTAAGGGATCCTGCCTGGGACCAGAGTGTTTGAGAATCGCTGTTTTTAAGGACTTCCTGTAATTTTCCCTCAAACTAAAAGCCATCTGGGACCAGCTCTGGAGAGCAGGAGGAGTTTAGATGCCGGATCACACGGCCTTTGTCCTCCCGGGAGGAAGTCTGGGAAGGTCGCTGAGAGAGCCACACAGCGATTCCTTGCAGACAATTTTAGAGCTAGCAGAAGGGGCTAGGCCTATTACACAGATGGGGAAAATAGAGGCGAGACATTGAGCTGTTTGGGGGTAGCAGATCCCCCATCCACAGGTTAGGGAAGAATCCATTGTGGCCAAGGTCCCCGGAGCCGTTGGCTTTCCTCATGACGCATCCCTGGTGTGGCTATGGCCACAGTTGTTGTGGGAACAGCTTGTAGTATTCTGGCCTGGGTTGATTCCCATCACCACTGAACACAGGAATTATCCAAGTGGGTGGAAAAAGAAAATTAGAGCAATTTAAAAAACACAAAATTAGAGATAAACAGTGGCCAGGCCCCCTCCATTCCGCTTCCCTCCCAGTGTCTCTGGCCCAGCACAGCCCACTGAGGAGTCAAGACTAGACTGGAAACCCGGGATGACTTAACATGACCATGGGGGCCTCTCCCTGCAGCCCGCACCACCCTGCTCTCCCCAACCTCCCCGTTACCATCCACGCTCAATTTCCCACACACAGCACTGAAAAATGACTCCCAACATGAGCCCACAAGGGGCTTTTTATCTTAGCTGTCAGCCTGAAATACATGCATAACTCCAGGCAATTACGGAAGCATGCCGGTCTCCTGAACCCCTCTCTGCTGGGTTTCTCTCCCAAATAAAATGAAATGAAGCTTAGTTCTTCAGGGATTAATATAAACAAAGATCACGAAGCCATCGAAGGAGTGTGGGTGGGTAGGAACAGGGAACAGGGGACCATTAAGGACCCAAGTCGCCAGTAGGCTACCAGAAAGCATCCAGCATAGGAAAGAGGCGGGGGCTTCTGAGGGAGGGAGCACTCACATGAGCAAAGTTAATTCTTTTAATTGGGGCCCAGAAAAATGTTGTTTTAGCTCCCCCCACCCTAAGCTGTCAATCTTCCTCCTGAATATTTCAGTTTCAAATACCCCCCGTTTTTTTTCCAGCGAGGTGGGCAGAGGGGCTTGGGGGGAAGGGGTTTTGAAGTATGCCCTGAGTCAACAGACCGGCCAGCAGTGGGACAGTAAAGTTTCTCAGCCAGGCTTTGATCTGCATTTCAGAAAAATGAACCCATAAACGCAGAATGTTTTATGAACCCCAAATAAGAAACTCTTTGTCTTTTATCTCACATGTCTGCAGAGGGGAATAATCAGAGGGCTATCTCGATGGCCCGCTCGTTAGCTTTTATTTGTGGCCGGGTAAAAAGAGAGCACAAAAATATTTACCAAGATTTGTTTCAACTCAAATAAACCCAGTGTCGTGTGTATATGTGTGTGTTGCATGTGTATGTGTGTGTGCATATGTATATTTTGAATGGGTTTCAGTAGTCAGATACATCAAATCGACTGTGTAGCAATGACTGTGTTTTCTAGCTGAAGTTTAAAGGTTCCCTCAGAGCCTGCTGTGACCTGAGAGAGAGCTGCCTTCTGCTCTCGGATCCCAGGGTTGCCCCTGCCTCTGTGCCACCTGGTCTAGCTACTTCTCGGAGAGGGCATGTGGGGCTCAGCAGCCTCAATGCTTGCCAGTTGGGAGGGTGAAGAAAGGACTCATCTCAGATGAGAGGGTGAAAACAATGCACTCTAGGCTGCTGCAGCTAGAACTCATGTACCTTCAAACATATTCTTGCAAAGGAGAGGTAGACAGAGAGAGAGAGAAAGAGAGAGAGAGAGAGAGAGAGATGCTTCCAGAATAAGTGCCTCTCCACAACAGTTGCCCTTTTCCTATACACCCACCAGGTGCACGTGTCCTGTAAATAGCCTCCCACCCACCACCACCTAAGCAACTCTCGGTAAGCACGTGGGACACACACATGCAATGCATGAACACACACACATGCACATGCATGCACACGCATGTGTATACACTCGTGCACAGACACACGCACGCACATGCACACACACATGTACATGGGATGGGGTGGAAAGGAGACTAGTTGAAAAGATGAAGGGATCAAGAGGAGTGGAAGGGAACAAGAGAGGAAAAAGTGGTCACCATGATCCAAATGCAACCTATACATTATGAAAATGTCATATATATAATTTATATAATTCATATATATTCATATATAATTCATACATATATATAAACATGTATGAATAAACCTCTACTGCCTACAAAGAAGGGACCTAGGAAGACCTGACAGCCCCTCCACGTTGCCCAAGCTGGTCGGAAGTCCATCTCTATCTAGGTTCAGGCTTCAGCTCTACGGTACTGGAGAAGCAACTCCTGTCTCGGTGCCTCAGTTTCTCCACCTTCAGACAGCAGTGACAAAGGCACCTGCCTGGTATGTACTATTGTGAGGATGTCTTGGGAGACCAGGAGACTGAGTCTAGCTCACACAGCATGGGGAAGGAGCCACTGCTGACAGTGCACCCGCTACAGCTAGGTTCATCTCACCCTCTCCCCTCAGGTAAGAACCTGAGAAGGCACAGCCATGCCCAGGTGAGATGGTGAGGATGTAAAGCCCTCCACCCTAGAATCCTGGGGACAGACACACAGAGACTCCCCCTGCTTTCTGACAGCATGCAGCACCAAGCGATCCCCTCAACACATAGCAGGCAGACAGGGCTGGCAGGTAAGCTTTGTTCTTCAGTGGGGAAACTGAGGCTGGGAGACACCCAGTGTCCTGTCTCTGCCCTTGGCAAACGGGGTCTCCAGGACTCTATAGCTCATTTCAGAACCTCTGGTTGTACTGCTTCTTGTCCCCAGGTGTGTGTGGTCGCGTCAGGACCAGAGGAAGCGTCCACTGTCTCAAAGCTCATGGGCATCATAAGTCTGATGATTTTCTGTTGGTGCAAACAATACCTTTGTTTAAACACATTTTTTTGTGCAATCTGATTTCCTTCCACATCTCATAATGACGTTGGAACTTGAGAAGGGGAGTTTCCATGCATTGTTTGACTTTAAGGTGATCAAAAGGAACCCTAATCTTATGACAGAGACAATTTGGACCTCAAAAATGGCAGCACAGTCCTGCATCAGGCAAGGCATGCCACCCCTGAGCTCACTGCCCAACCTGTCTAGTTAGATCCATGAATTTCAGGTTCAGCGAGAGAGACCTTGTGTCAAAGGATAAAGGCATCTTACACCAGTGGGCCTTAGGCTTCCGTGTGTACTCAAATTCAGCACCCACATGTGCACACACACACACACCACTTTCAAATACCAAAAAGTGTTTTGAAAGAGGAAATTAGAGCAATTTCCTGATTGTTATAAGTAACCTACAGATGAAAGATATATACAGGAAAACTCACACGGGGTGCTTGCCAGCACTGGGCTATCTCATGGAAATAGCCTGAAGAGCCATAGATTTGGCAAGAGAGTGGTGCCCAGGAACCAACATCCAGAAAGAGGACTGCAGTTTAAATTTCGTTATGTCTGATTTTTACTCATTTAAGTTTAAACGTCCACAGGTGGCTGCCATATTGGACCACACAGTTGTAGGATGGGATGGCAAGCATGAGAGACACTTTTTTGGTCTGTGGGGAGGGGGTCTCAGGGACCTTCTGGGCACTTAGAGTTATTGGTAAGGGAGGGGCCTTCTATCCACAAGGACACATTCCTGGGACAGCCTATCGTAGGAACTCAGGGAATGAAAGGTGCAGCTTGGTTAGAGGCCAGACCTCAAAGCCCACTCCAGGTACACCACTGCATCCCCAGCCAACCCTAAAGAACCCTCCAGCCCTGTGATGGGTCCCCTGGGTCAGTAGGTTAGTAGGAAGTCATCCCTCTGACCAAAGGATCAGAGGGCATGCTGAGGGGCAGCTGACCCCAGTGGACAGGAGACAGGGGCTGACACACCCTCCTCTCAGATGTCCTGGGTCCATTAAGCACCATGTGCAGAGGGGACTTTCCAGAACTTTCAGGCTTCCAGCTGAGGGGATTAACCTTTCACCTTCCTGCATCTTAAAACCACCTACATGCTCTGTCACCCAGACTGGTGGAGGAGAGCTTAGGTACCGTGTGGCCACTCCAGCTGAGCACAGGGTTAGTTCTCTTGGGTACCTCTGCCCCAAATGCCTGGGAGAACTTCTTGAAGGAGGAAGGATGGCTTTGGCTCACAATTTCAGAGGATTTGCTTCTAAAACACCTGTGTATGGACAGTATGTGTGACTACACAAAAATGCATGCATAAGATACACATTGGGATACATATGAATGAACACAGTTGTGTGTCCAAATCTGTGACTGCATGCATGCACATGTGTGCTTGCCTGGGGACCCTGGACATAACTGGCAGGGCACATACTGTAACCAAGAGATAGGAAATACAGTGCCCCAAGAAAACAGGACTTCTCTCTCCAGTGACTGACCGAGGTAGCCAGGATCAGCTCTGTTCTATGGGATCATCCGGGCACCCAGTCGTCCCATCTTTTCTGCTTCCCAGGTGGGGGATGGGGGACTCTCATCTGGCTCACAGCCTCTGGGGTAAGACAGAAAGGAAGAGGAAATAAGCTCTTTTCCCTTTAAACACACTCCAGACTAGCCACACAGCACTCCCTAGGCATCCTATCTGCCAGACTTCCTTCCCATGATCATGCCTTCTATCTCAGAAAGAATGCTGGGAAATGTAGTTTTCTGCTGAGACCAGCACATCTGTTGGTCAGAGCCACAAAAGAAGGCTAGAGGCCAGCTTGCCTCCTCTGCCACCTGCAGAAACAAGCAAAATGACTGTTTAGGAGGTCATGGCAAAAGTATTGGGAGTCATTCTAGGTCTGCCTGTCTGACTTCATTATGAACACACCCGTAAGAAAGAGAGCAGGATGTGGGCATCCTGGACTGGCTGAACCCTAGTTAGCATTCACGACCTATGATTAGGCAAGGTCTCCCTTGCCTCGGGTTCTTCAACAATAGAATTGGGGCGTGGTACCCTGATCTGCGTCCCCCTCTAAGTTCAGAATGAAATCGGGAGTGTGTTTCCAGAAAGAGGGAAAACACTCCTCGCTCAGACAGAGGAAGGGGCGGCAGTTCTCCTGGGTCTGCTTTGCTCATGTGCCCTCTATCCCCACAAGCTCTCAGCTCTTCCTTTTACCGCAGACATGAGTCAGATGAGCTGGCTCGTAAGGCCAGTCATTTTAGACTCTCTCCATTTTCTGAGCCTCCTGCCTCTGGTCTAAGGCTACTAACCTACTTGAGTTCAGAGGAAGGAGCCAAAGTAACACCTGGGTGCTGTTTCTGCCACGTGTGCTCTGTGGATGAGGGGAGGAAGTGGCCTGCCCCTATCCATGACATTTCAGCCTGTCATCATCACCTCATGAGACCTGTCACTGAGTTTGCTCCCGTGAGGGGATGAACTGTCAGACACCTCACTTGGGGATGACAGTTCAAGGGGCTCCTTTCTGAGTCCCTGAGGCTGTATGGAAGGATGGATGGACTGAGAATGCACATCCCTCTGGTCCATCCCTTCCCATCCCTGCTCTGCCCATCTCCAAGCTTGCCCAACAAGTCTAAGAGCCCTCAAAGCCAGCACAGTCCACCAAAGGCACTAGCTTAGCTTTGAAACCATGGTGAGGTGCTCACTCTGAGGCAGATCTCTTGACACACTGTACTTGAAAGGTTCAACTTTTAGCTAATTAGCAGGCAAAAAAAAACAAAACAAAACAAAAGGGCAACTTAATGGATTCAAGACGTGTTTATGCCGACCTGACAAGGCTTTTGGCAGCGGGGAAGTGCGACACGGTGAACATCTGAGTTGGGCCGCGTGGAATTCCATCTGGGACAGGCTGGGGTCGGGTTGCGTTTTTATTGAGCTATTGTCTAGCACGAGCACTAATTTCCGACTACCTCACAAGGACTTCCAAACTGGGCTGACAACGGATTTATCATAATTACCGCCGTGATTACACATGCTGTGTGTGTAAATTGTGTTTATAAAGTTTCCAGCTCACAATTAAAACATGCTGTCGGTTTCTCCCTTCTCCCTCCTCCCCCTCCACCCCCCCTTTAAAACTTTCCTTTCTTCTCCCTCATATTAATACCTGCCAACCATTCCCTTTGACCAAAACAGTCACAGCGGAGGCACAGACACACTCAAGGACCTTCCCACCCCCTGGCCCGAGCAGCTCCGTCTACCAGTTTAAGGAACACTCCTCCCCTTCATAACCGCAAACTGAATCTAATTTGCAAGTCCCAGGCAGTGCTATCAAGTGAATTAAAAATCAGAGTATACTGGGCTGTGTCTTTACACAGAGCAAGAGGGGTTCAGGGGGTTCAGGAGGTGAGTGGGGGTTGGGAAGAAAAGAATGTGCTAGGAACTATGTTAGGCAGTCCACCCCCCCCCCCAATGGGCATTCCATTTAATGGCCAGAGAGATCTACGTTCAGCTATGAGTAAAAGTATTAGTCAACACTTGAGGGGAATGTCTTTTCTATCCAGCTGAGCTAAGAGTGTCGCTAATCCGCCAAGTCTATCGACTATGGAATTCCTGGAGGAACCATCACAGAATCCTGGTTTTCAAGCAACAAATGACTTAGGAAAAATGACATAAAATAGCTAGTAAAAGCAAGACCCCAGAAGAGGAAGCAGAACCTTAGGTTCCTAGGAAGTTAGTGAGCTGGACTCCAGGCTTGAGTTCCCTCAACCTGGACTATGATTGGCCAGACTCTGACTGAGAGTGGCCAGTAGCCAATGATGCCACTCAAGGAAGCAATAACTATAGACCAGTCAGAAGCCTTTCTCCCTATTCTCAACTAGCACATGCCCCCAAAGGAGGAATCTGTAGGGGGCCCTGCAGCTGTGATGCAGTGTTTCCTGGGCTACTTATTTCAGACTGGAAGCTGGATGATGTTTGCCTAGTGCAGGTCTGATGGTTAGATTAAATCTTCATTTCCAAACACTCAACAATGTGGAAAGCCAAAGCTATAAGAAAGAAGAGACCTTAGGCAAAGAAAAAATTTGGGACGGGCCAGTGGGAAAGTGGAGGTCCCAGAATGGAGAAGCCTGTAGCTGGCTTCGGTGTCCCTGCATTCCACCCCACACCGTTCAGTCCCCTCCTGACCCGGGTCACAGGAGGCCATCCTTCAGACGTACTTGCAGATCAGCTGGCCTGTGGCCTGATTCAAACCCCAGCTCCTCCTCTTCCTAGCTGTGTGGTCACTTAACCGCTCTGCTGCAGAGGGAGTCAGCAAGACCTATTTCGAGAGTTGCAATAGAGCTGTCTTAGTTAGGGTTTCTATTGCTGTGAAGAGACACCATGACCATGGCAACTCTTACAAAGGAAAACGTTTCATTGGGGCTGGCTTACAGTTCAGAGGGTTAGTCCATTATCATCGTGGCAGCAACAGGAAGTGGACTGTGATGCTGAGTGAAGCTTAAGCAAAGGAGACCTCAAAGCTGGTCCCACAGTGACACACTTTCTCCGATGAGGCCACACCCACTCCAACAAAGCCACAACTCCTAACAGTGCGACTCCCTCTGAGCTTATGGAGGCCAGTCACATTCAAACCACCACAGAGGGACTGAGAGGCAGTCCACAGAGAGGCCCTGCCACTGTCAAGAACATTTGGAAGGAAGCCATCTCCTCTTTCCTGTGTCTTGCTGAGAGTAAGAGCAAGGCTGAGGCTGAGTAGCCACGTGTGGCTTCCACGAGGTGTCTGGGTTTCCACAGCGATTGCCGAGCTTCCAGCTCTATGAGCTGCAGTTTCTTTGCCCATCCAATGGGTATGAGAGCAGAAGCTCACTCATGGAGCTGCTGTGGAAATCCACAGGTGCCCCCTCAGGATGGTGCTCTCGGAAGGACTGGGGAGGCAGCTCAGGAGGTAAAGGACGTGTGCTGTGTGAGCAGGAAGACCCGGGTTCCATCCTCAGAACCTACAGGGGGAAAAAAAAAGCTGGGCATCAGCATTGAGAAGTCAGAGACAGGAGAATCTCTGGGGCGTCCTGGCCAGCACCCCAGTCTGTATAGCTCCTGAAGAACACCACCCAAGGCTGACTTCTGCCACAACCACCCATTCACAAAATGCATGTGCAGTGCACACACATGTACTTACACGTACCCACACATGCACCTGTACATACATGAGCACAAGTACACTCACATGCATATGATGCACACATGTACTCACACATATGCGTGCACACACATGCTCACAGGTGGCATCCTCTGCTCCTCAGTGGTCACCAGAGACTATTGGGATGCCTCTGAGGCTTGCCCTTCCCTTGCTGTTCCTTTAGAACCCTTCTGAGGCTAGGGGCCGTCACCAGCACCTAGCCCAAGCCATGCTGACTGATGACAGGGCCATGTCCCCAAGGCTTGTAGCTCTTCCCTTGGGCCTGGGCTCTGCTTTGACGATCAGACTTGCCATTCATCACTCCTGTCGTCAGACAGCGAGGCCCGCGAAGGAGGAGAGTCTGCAGTGTAGGAGCTCCTAGAAGCTGGACTGGGACAGTCGCTAGAAGTCTCTGTGATCACAGGATGGCCTGTCCCCATGGCTGGAGACTCTGCTCCAAGTGTGTCTGACCTTTCCTCCCCTGTCTGGGCTGAGTCTGAGAACCAAGCAGACAGTATGACCCCTGGGACCTCCGACCAGAGTGTCTGCTGGTCTAGCTTCCTCTAGAAAGACAAAAGATCACCACAAGATTTGCATGGGTAGGAGGTGCCTGTGACCCTTACCAGAACCCAGAGCCCATTCTGAGGGGATTTGGCAGAGTTCAGGAAGCTGCAGCACAAACAGGAGCTAAGGATGGTGGAGACCTTGCCTGGTGCCCCACCCCCAGACATCATAGAGGAAGGGCCCAAGTATGCTAATGGCTCCCTGGGTCCTCCACCTGCTCACACACAGGAGGCCAAAGGGATTGGTGAACTGCCACCACCACTGCAGAGCCCTAGAGTGTGCGAACACAGCTGGGGTTTCCATCACCCCTCTTCTGGGCACTAGACAGGAGGACTGAAGGCCTCTCTGACCATCTCACACGGCATCCCACCTGGACAGCCTCCACTGCCCACAAAGAAAAAGAAAGTGCACCCTCTCAGCCCTTCACGTTCTTCCCTGCAGGTGCCCTGCCTTGCTTCACCTTCTGCTGCACCCCTGACCTGACCCTCCTCTCTGACTCCATTTCCCAGGAACCCCTAACTGAGATCTAGGCTGAGCCCAGACATTGAGAGTCTGCACTCCAGGCCAAGATGGCTGAAGGCAGCTTCCTTCAATAGTGGACACATGGCCGCCATGTTTCCTCAGTTTCCCCATCTGTGAGCTGATCATAAGCACAGAACTTCCTTCCTGATGTGGAGATGGAGTCACCTTGCTCTGTGGACTAAACTCAGGGCAGAGGTCCTGCAGGAACCAGGTAGAGCCCATGGGGCAGCCGCTGGGCAGGGTACACTTAGGCAGGCCTCAGTTTCCACATCTTTAAACCAAAAAGATAACCAGTTTATTGATTGAGGTTTTTTGTCCCACCCAATTCTCTTAAGTCCCTAAGAGTCACACAGAGGTCTATATTAGTTATTAACTGATTGGCCCATTAGCTCAGGCTTCTTATTAACTCATTCCTATAACTTACATTAGCCCATAATTCTTGTCTGAGTTAGCCACGTGGCTTGGTACCTTTATCGGTGAGGCAGTCACATTTTGCTTCCTCTAAGGCTGGGTCACGAGACTGCAGAATGAATCTTCCCTCTTCCCAGAATTCTCGTTACTCCACTTCTACTTCCTGCCTGGTTGCCCTGCCTATATTTCCTGCCTGGCTACTGGCCAATCATAGTTTTATTAAAATACAATTGACAGGATACAAACTATTGTCCCACAGCACCAGTTGCTCTGTTTAGCATAACCTGTCAGTTTGACACAGCCTAGGGTCACCTGAGACTGGCATGTCAACTGAGAGGTTGCTCAGACCAGATTGTGCCTGCAGGTGGTTATCTTGATTGTCAATTGACACAGGAGGCCCCAGCCCACTGTGGGCGGCACCATTCCCTGGGAAGGTGCTCCTAGGCTGTATAAGAAGCTGGCTAAGCATGGACCTGGGGTGCATTGGATTCTTCCATAGTTTCTGCTTCAAGTTCCCACTTCGCTTTTCCTTGATGCTGAACTGTGACCCAGAAGCTGAAATAAACTGTTCCTTCCCCGTAGTTGCTTTGGGTCAGAGTGTTTTATCTCAGCAACAGAAAGGACACTTGAGCGAGTGACATCTAACTGCCTTGCAGATATCTGAGCAGAACTGAGCGTGACAGGAATGGGGAGGCGGGGCGTCGACACAGGCTTGCCCTCATGAAGGAGACACATCTGATACTGATGGTAAGTAAGGGCTACAGGTTCTCCACCTCCCCTACGGCCCTGCAAGGAGCTCTGGTTCTAGGGGATCCTCTGGCTGAAGCAATACTCTGTCTTCTCTAGGGAGACCCATCTGTACCCAATAGGAAGATGGAAAGTGGTAGTTCAAGGGAACCCCTGTTTCTCTGGCTACCCAAACTTAGCCTGCCTTTAATCGCCAAGTCCTCTAGGGTTGGGTGGGAGGCCTGGGAGGCAGGGGAAAGTTCCTGGGGCTTTGGACACAGGCCTGCTGTTCCTGGCCTCATGGTCTGGGGCATGTGCGAGCCAGGCCAACCAGACCTGAAATCAAGACCAAGGGGCCTGGCCTTGCCGCTGACATTGACATAGGACAGCAACGCTCTGCATTTGATGTGCCTCGGACAGCAGTAGTTAGGGCAAACTGCAAGCTGTTTCCCTAATTGACCTGGAATGTTCACTAATTCCCCGGGCTCATGTGTCCCGAACTAGAAAATGGTTTCCTACATCCAGGACTTGCTGACTGGCTGGAACTTCGAGGTAGAGTTTCCTTTTAACGAACGGCTCTCCCCTCCCCCAAAATTGGAAAAGAAAAGGAAGGAAGGAAGCATGAACTTTAGCCTGATTATAAATGTGGGGTGCGTGTGTGCCTCTGTGTAGCAGTAGCCATGACAGCTGCGGGTGCCAGGGACCGAACTCTCCTTTGGTTGTAAGCCTAGTTTTTAGTGGCTGAGACTTCTCTCTAGCTACTTAGGGAAAATGTCCTGCATTGTGGTGAGTGTCAAGACAAAGACAACATCTTAGAAGTACCAGCCCCAGCTGCCTCTTCCCTGAACAAAGTATTGCATTTTCCAAAACATTCAAGGTGGGTGTTGGCGTTTGCAAATGAATTCACAGAAGTGATGGCCCCACAGGACCCAAGGCCTCGGGAAATGGGCTCAGGAGAGAGTTCGTGTTAGGCGAGACTGACTAAAACCTGAGCCTTTTGAAGACACAGAGTTTATGGACCTCTGGAGACAATCATTAAAGCAACCTAGGTAAGAGCTTTGAGCCAAGGGACCACCTTGCCCGAGTGTCTAGCTGAGCAGAAAATAAAAGCCCAACACCCAGGGCGGGGGACCCAGCTCGGTGGGTAAAGTGCTTCCCATGCAAGCAAGAGGACCTGAGTTTGAATTCCTTGTGTCCACACTGAAAGCCAGGCTCAGCTTCTGGCTTCTCTAGCTCTAGAAGTAGGTGCAGAGGCAGCAGAGTACCAGTGAGAGACCCTGAGGCAGAGGGAACTACAGAAGGACAGTCGGCATCTGTCTCAGGCCTCAGGGAAGCGCAGCGCTGGGTGAGCACACGCTAAAGAAGTCCACGCTCCATCCCTGCCCCAGTTTACCCATCCCTCAGGGCAACTCCCCTATGACTTCCCTTCTTACCCCACTGGCTAGAAGTAGTCACATGACCACACCGCTGCTCAGGAGGCAGCAAGTGTAGACCTGCTCCCAGTTTACTCTGTAAAGAAGAACTGGAAGGACCCCACTGTGTCCTGCTGTCTCCACACTGTGTCCCAGAGTCTGTTCCAGGGTCTGGTACCGTTCTTAGGTGAACGAACTCCCTGGCAAAAACTGCCACCCTCTTCGGAGCACTCCCATCGTCATTTTAAACCCTGGTCACCTAACACTGAGCATGAAAGCCCTCTGATGGGTAAGACAAACGTTGGCCCCTCCATTTGTGATGCGGGGCTGAGGACTGTGACCCCTGCTCTTCAGCAACAGGACCCCAGATTGGCAAGGGGGTGGTGCAGCCCTGTTCCTCCCTATGGCATGACTGCTCTCTCCTGAAGATGTGGAGCCCAGACTATACCTGCCTCTGCCAAAAGAGTCATCTCACGAGGAAAGGGAACCTCACTGTAAAAATAAGTGACACCATCACTTTGCCACGTGATCAAGGTCATTGTCACTCAAGGTCAATTAGGAGTCCTTGACACTGGAGGCTGGAATCAGAAGATCTGGCTCACCTAGATAAGGAGTTGAGGCCAGGGCCTCAGACGTTTTTGGGATCAGGACATCAAGATGGGGCCTCTCCGTGTGACCTCTGGGCTTCCTCGCAGCATGGTAGTCATCTTCCAAAGACAAACATTCAAAGGTTTCCAGACTGACACTTGGTGACCTGTCAGGATAGCGCCTCAGGTGTCACTTTGCTTGCCCCTGACACAGCACTGTGACTGCAAGCAGAGGGCGGGGCCCGCATCCCTATTAAAAAGGTAAGAGGGGCGAAGCAAGCAAGCTGTGGCTATCTCAGAAGCGCAAGCCGAGCGCTCTGTGCACTTCCTCTCTCCCAGCTGTCTGTACTAACATCCCCAGAGCGCTGAAGTGGGTAAGCAAAGAGAAATCCTGGGCAACACGGTGTGGCTGGTAGTGGGCTTCCACCAAGAGTTCAGATGTCCATTGCCAGGCTCTCCTTTACTTGAAGAACCACGAAGATGCCAGCCTCCCCCGACTCCATCGTTGGTGCCCTGGCCACTCACAGTTCCAACCAGAAATCCCAGGCTGCCATCCCTCCACCACCCGGACGGGTTTAGATGACGTCATGTACACTGTGAACTGACTTAAAACACTGAAGACATCTGTGTTTATCCTGAGAATGGCATTCGGGACACAGAGAGGAGGAAAGAGAGGAAGAGCGGGGAGGAGTCAGAGGGGATGCCACCAGACACCGACTGGGTTCATCTTAGGGATAACGTCTTTTCCTCCTGAAGCCAGACAGTACACATGGCCTCATTTGCTCTCAGTTTCTTGTGTCTTTCCCCTTAAGCTTAATCAGAGTGTTGTTTGGGGTTGGTTGGTAAATATTTGGGGGTCACAGGAACACAGACTGCTCGCTCGCAGCCTCTCTATAGGCTCCAATATCCTGATTAGGTTTATTTTACAGTCCTTCCTTGGGATCCTCCCTCTAGAGTGGGGTCCTCCTCGTGATTGGGTGGCAGATCTGCCATTCACAATGAACAACGAGCACAAGATCCTGGAGACCCATCAGCATCCTGCGCCCCTTGCCATCTGCCCCCCCCATCTCTCACACCATCCTCTCTATTAGCTTTCAGTTTATAAGTTTTCCTCCCACTTTACAGATGCCCAAGGCCAATGCTTCCCTGGGACCTGGGGCAGAGTGGGTGGGGTAACTGCTTTCCAGAGCCTACTAAACCAAACGTGACCCCTGTAATGTCAGCGTGGGGGCAGGAAGAAACCTTAGGGACCTGTGACCTCCTCACCGGATACCTCCTTCCACATGAACCTCCCCAGGCCAATCCTGAGTGATGATGCCACATGGAGCCAAACATCCTGGCTCAGCAAAAGACCACGACAGGTACAGATACTGGGGGCACAATCGCCTAAGAAACTTTCCAAAGGATAAGTGGCCATGTGGTTCAGAAAGAATTAGCTGCAAGAGACTCAGGGATGAGCTGCATGTCTGGGTTACATAGGTGCAACCCCAAATACAGAGGGACACAGCAGTTACTCGATGCTACATCACTCCTGCAAACTTCAGCCTCTAGATGTCTGTACAGTGTGTGTGTGTGTGTGTGTGTGTGTGTGTGTGTGTGTTCGCGTGCACACACGCATGTGAAGTCCAAGTACCAACATCGGGTAACTCCTCTCCACCCTGCTTTTGAGACAGGGTCTCTCATTGGCCTGGACTCCCTGATTGGCTATGTGACTGGTCAGCAGAGATGCCCCTGTCTTCACCTCCCCAACCATGGGATTACAAGTGTGATTCACCATGCCTGATTCTCATGCTTACGAGGCAAGCACCTTTTTGACAAAGCTACATGCCTGGCCCCAGCTCTCCTTGAAGATAGTTAATATCCTTGGTTAAAACACAGCTGCACCTGTGAGTTGCTCGCCAGCCAGGACCATTTCCAGGTGTGGCTCATGAAGACAGACTCATTTGCCAAGGTACCATTGGTCCTTGGCAGAAATGACTCGTTGAATCCTGATCCAGGAGCAGAAGAAAGAGGATGTGGTGTGAAGTTAGTGGTACCACTGCCCACTGTACGGGGACACACTTCTGCAAAGCAGTGTTGGAAGACAGGGAAGGTGGCTTCCCAGTGGAGAGGCCCATCTTGTAGATGTCCCTCTGAAGTGAAGTGTTTTCTCCTGGAGGTAGGAGAGAGGCTCACAGACTCGGGAGTGGAAACCTGGGATCCCAAGAAACTTACAGGAGGCCCAGAAAGTTAGGACTCTCAAAAGCCCTCTTCCAGGTTCCATAAGCAGTTGTGATTGCCTGGGAGGGATTGCTCTAAACAGGGCTGGCCACAAGCTGAGCAGGGCACTTCAGGAAGGTCCTGGGCTGGGGGTGACTTCTCAGGGTGCAGCTGCCTGGAGTCACCACAGTCCCCTTAAGTAATAACCTAAGCTGGTGAGGTCAGTAAGCTTGACTCGGGTGGAATCACGCCTTTGGTCTGTGGTCACTAACTTACCTGGGTAAACAGGGAACTGTTTGTGACTCTCCAGAAAAAGCCACACAACAAACCTGACAGACTCAGGAGTGGCCAGGGCATCATAGTCAGGGTCAGCGCTGGGTGAGGAGGGGGCAAGAGAAGTGGTGGTGTGGTCTCTGCCATGCTGCCATGGGCAGGATGCTTCTCCTGGGGTCGTCCTCCCAGAGTCCCCATCCTGCCTATCCCTGAGAAAAGCCACACATAGATCCAGTGGAAGAACCCTCTACAGGGAGCTTACTCATGAAATACACCAAAGATGTCAGCCCCGAGGAGAAGCTGGGAGGTTGTCACAGCCCCGTCCCCACAGGAGACAGGATGACAAACCATCACGGTCCATCCTACCCTGGAACAGAATATTAACAGAGGACACTGGAGGCGGGCATAGAGGGACTTCCTAGACCACCTCCTCACTTCTTATAAATCCAAAAAAAGTTGCTCTAAAATAAAATATAAATATGAAAGCAATAGGAATTGAATTTCAAAGGCTGGAAAGATGGTTCGGTGGTTAAGAGAACTCGCTGCTCTTCCAGAGAACTTGATGCCCAGCCTGGGTTTGGTTCCCAGCATCCACATGTGGATCACAACCATAGTAACTCCAACCCCAAGGGATCCAATGCAAGCAAAACACTCATACATATAAAAATTAATGAATTTAAAAATACCTCTTTTTTCTTTATTTTTCTCTCATATATCACATCCCGACTGCAGTTTCCCCTCCCTCTTCTCCTCCCAGCCCCTCCCCACCACCCTTCTCCCCCAGATCCACTGCTCCTCCTTTCCCCTTCAGCAAAGGACAGGGGTATCAACCAAACATGGCATATCAAGATAAATTAGGTTCTGGCAGCCCGGATGTTAACAGGGAAGAAGGCGTGGCTTCTAATTTAAATCTCTTTCAGCTGAGCAAAAACCCCAGGATCAGAAAATAAATAGCAACTCATAAAGCAGCAACATTGCTTTATTGTTCAACTGCCTGTGAACTAAGATTGATAGTATGTATATCTGTTCACCATCATAAAACTTATGAAAAATATGCATAAAATAGCTTACTTCAATTCATATGCTTTAAAACTGCTTTCTCGGAAGCTTTACATAAAAAAAAATCTAGAGCCAATTTAAAAGTTGCTTCTATATTATACATTTTTTGTCTTTTGTNAAAAAAAATAAAAAAAAAAAAAAAAAAAAAAAAAAAAAAAAAAAAAAAAAAAAGATAAATTAGGCTAAGCACATCGCCTCACATGAGGGCTGGACGGGGCAACCCAGTAGGAGGAAAAGGGACCCAAAGCAGGCAAAAGAGTCAGAGACAGCCCCCACTTCCACTGTTTGAGTCCCACAAGAACACCAAGTTACACAACCATAACATGTATACAGAGGACCTAGGTCAGACCCATGCAGCCTCTGTGATCCCCTAAGATCCATGGTTAGTTGATTCTGTGGGTCACGTTCTTGTGATGTCCTTGGCCCCTCTGGCTCTTACAATCCTTCCTCCTCTCTTCTGAGAGATTCCCCAAGCTCCGCCTAATGTTTGACCGTGGGTCTCTGCATCTGTTCCCATCAGTTGCTGGATGAAGCCTCTCTGATGATGCTTGGGCTAGACTCTGGTCTATGAGTATAGCAGAGCATCACTAGGAATTATTTCATTGACTTTTTTGTGCCAGCCCTGTTTGGTTCTATCCTAGGTCTCTGGGCTATCCAGGGCATGGACTCCCTCTCATGGCATGGGTCTCAAGTTGGACCAGTCATTGGTTGGCCACTCTTACAAGTTCTGTGCCAACTTTACCCCAACACATCTTGCAGGCAGGACAAATTGTACGTCAGAGGTTTTGGTGTCCCAAGCCCTCCACTGGAAGTCTTGGCTGGTTACAGAAGATGGCTGGTTCAGGCTCCATGTCTCCCATTATTAGGAGTCTTTGCTAGGGTCGCTTCATAGATTTCTGAGAGTTTCCATTGCACTAGGCTTCTACCTTGCCTCCAAAATACCCCCAATTCCACTTCTTTCTCCGAGTACTATCCCCCTCAACCCCCACTCCACCCTCCCGTTCCATCCCCACCTGCACCCAGGCCACCCTCAAAATCTAGTCTATTTCCACTTTCCAGGGAGACCCATGCATCCCTCCTTGAGTCCTCCTTGTACATTTGCACAATGGACTATTACTCAGCTTTGAAAAAGAAATAACATCATGAAATTCTCAGGAAAATGGATAGAACTAGGGGAAAAAATCATTCTGAGTGAGGTAACCCAGACCCAGAAAAACAAACATGGTGTGTACTCACGTATAAATTGATAATAGCTATAAAGTGGATAATCATGCTACAATCCACAGACTCAGAAAACTCTCTCTCTCTCTCTCTCTCTCTCTCTCTCTCTCTCTCTCACACACACACACACACACATATGTGCGTGTGTGTGTGTGTGTTTTCAAGTCTTCTCTCTTGGTGGGGAAGCCTAAAGATATTAATAAAGGCAGCAGAGGAGCCACCGGCTCCCAGAAGCCACCTTGCCTTCCTCCAGCTCCTATGTCCCATCAGCTACAACCTCTGCCTCTCTCTGTGCAACTCAGAGACAGAAAGCCAAGACCATTCACAAGAGCAGCGTCTCTGTCACCTTCAGCATGGTTCACGGAGGACAAAGTGCACCCATGGGGCACCCTGGTGCAGCCCAGCCTGTGAATGGGCTCTGTGTTACTGAAAGTTTATCCCGGTGTTAGTCGCCCTCCCTCCTGTCTGCACCGTCTCCGCCCGTCCCAGGCTCAGCCAGCTCCACTGGGGGCCTGGCAGCAGTGCCTGCTGTTGCTGTTGGACCTCTGGACGTCTTATCAGATGGGCACAGAGCTCAGCATTGACTGATGAAGTCCCAGCTAATGACGCTGCCTGCCACTCGCTCCCCCTTTGAACAAACCCAGAATTGTCACCTTCTGGGTCCGGTTTGTTTGTGCTTGTGAATATGTACTCGGCAGGCACACAAAGGCCCTGGTGCCCTCACCCTCTGTGCCACCACCAAAGAGCTAACTCAGTCTATCACAGAAAGTGCCCCCGTGTCAGGGTAGGCTGTGAGATGAAGTCAACCGGAAGAACGGTCATGGAGTAAACTGGTCTCCAGCTCACATGAGCAAGGATGGGGTTCCAATGAAGCTATCATGGTTGCCTGCAGCCTTCACCGAAGACGCTAAGCTATCCAGACAGGAGAGAAAGAATTCCAGTCCAGCACGACCGATCAGCTGTTTGTTCTTTGTAAGCCTGGTCCCCTCTTTCAGTGGAGGCTCTGAGAATCTGAGCAATTTTCCAAGATTCTGAGGTTAGCAAACTATGAAGCTGCCGGTGAAACTAAACTGACAGCTTACGCACGCACGCACGCACGCACTCATGCACGCACGCCTCACGCACGCACCCACACCGGAACCATGAAGGGATGTAACCTGTCACATTAATGGCTATTTTTCAGAGGTGGCTGACAGACCAATGAACAGCTGCTGTTTCTGAATTAAAGCGCTGGGTCCTGTGCCTTTGGGTTCCATAGCTACGGCTCAGGGATAGATGACACCTTGCCCATGAATGAGCGGGAAAGCCTGAGTCCCCTGGGAGTGGGTGCAGGGGTTGAATGAAGCTCAGGCAGCGAGCATGGGTTAGTCGTGTTCGTTTAAACTACTCAGCCAACACCTGTGCGCTGTGCATGCGTCTAGAGCTCTGCCTAAGAAGCAAAGCCTCCTCTCTCGGGCGGGGGCCTCCTAAGATCTCCTCCATCTGCACACCATCGCGTCTGCCCTGGATGTCTGTCTCTGCTCTCCAGATAGATCTATCTGCCAGTCACGGGCTGCTGCTTCCTAAGCAACTGTCGAGATTTAGACTTTGGCTCCTTGCCATCACGTAGTTTTTCTAGCTTCCTGGTGTCACCTGCCTGTCCTGGCTAGTTTATCGTCAGCCTGACACACGTTAGAGATATCAGAGAAAAGGGGGACTCACAACTGAGGAAACGCCTCTCTGATACTGGCTTGTAAGCAAGCCTGTGAGCATTTACTTAATTAGTGAAGGATGTGGGTGAGCCCTGTGGATTATGGGTAATGCCGTCCCTGGGCTGGTCGTCCTGGGCCCTACAGGAAAGCAAGCTGAACAAGCAAGCCTGTTGGGCAGCACTCCTTCATGGCCTCTGCTTCAGTTCCTGACTCCAGATTCCCTTTTTGAGTTTCTGCCCTGAATTCCCTGGCCAAGCTACAGGCTGTAAGACAGCATGAAATCTTTCCTCCCCGAGTTACTTTTGATTGTGTCGTTTTATCACAGCGATAGAAAACCTTACTCTGATGCTGTTTTATCTAAAGACTCTATTTTAAAATATGTATCTTTTTTATGTGGATGAATATTTCCCATGCATGTATAACTGTGTGCCACATGCATGAAGTGCCCACAGAGGCCAGAAGAGGGCACAGGATCTCCTGGGAATGCTAACAGATGGTGGTGAGCCACTCTGGTAGCTGGTAATCAAACCCTGGTCCTCTGCAGGAGCAGCCAGTGCTCCTAACTAAGGAGCCATCCCTCGGCCCTCTAAAGATCTTTGAGGAGATGGGGAGATGGCTAAACAGATAAAATGCTGGCCACAGAAATGTGAGGACCTGTGTTCACTCCCCAGAGCTCACAGTAAAAAGCTGGGTATGGTGGCACATGCTTTTAATCCTCGTGGGGGATGGGGAGAGACAAGTTGGCTCCTGGGGCTGGTTGGCCAGCCAGCGTAGTTGAATCCATAAGCTTCCTGCATCAAAAAACAAGATAGCCCCTGAGGAATAACACCCCAGGTCAGTCTTTAGCCTGCACACACACCTGCAACAGCCTGAAGTTTTGGAAGGGTCCTAAGCGATTGAACCTGGTCCATTGCCCAAGTTGTGCTTTGGTGACAGAGTCTTTTGGTTTGCTGGGAGAATGTACTTGATGTAGAAGGAAACACGTGACCAGAAATTCATGGCTCAGCAGCATCTTGCCTACAAGGGCACTGTGCAAATACCGTGGGACAGTCCCATTACCCCAGAATCCCCCTCCCAGACCACCAAGGTCACTGCTAATCTGTCACCACACTAATTGGTCCTTGAATTTGCATAGACTTGGAGATCCCTGAGGACCTTAGGTGCTGCTGCTCCTAAGTTTCCTCAAAGTTGCCTTTGAGTTTCTACCAGGCATTTTTGGGAGAAATCTTGCGAAAATTTTTGTACACTCACATGAGAAAATAATAAACCAAATACCCATGTGCTGAACCATTCGGGTTTAGCAAGATCAGAGTGTGGACAGTTGCTTCCTGCGGTAGCTTATCTTGGCTGTCCACTTGACAAGCCTGGGAAGTGGAGACCTCAAGTGAGGGATTGCCTCCATCAGATTAACCTGTGGGCATTTTCATGATTGCTAATTAGTAAGAGAGGGTCCAGCCCACTGTGGGCAGCACCAACTGAGCTGTGTAAAAAAGTAGCTGACTGTGAGTCTGGCAGTGAGCCAGTAAGTAGCCATCCTCTGTGGTCTCTCCTTCAGCTCCTGCTTCCAGGTCCCAGGTTGAATTCCCACCCCAGCTTCCCTCAAGGATGGACTGTAACTCCTAAGCTGAAAAACCCTTTTCTCTGCAAGTTGCTTTTGGGCACGGTGTTTACTGAAACAGAGAGAAAGCTAGGGCACTCACTTGACATGTGTACTTGAAGAGGCAAGCATCCATGAAGCACTGGGTTCAATCCCCACCACCACGTAAACCAGGCCCAGCAGTGCATGCCTGTCATCCCTGCACTTGAGAGGTGGAGGTAGGAGAATCAGAAGTTCAGGGTCACCCTTGGCTACATGGTAAGTTCTAGGTCAGTCTGGACTACATGGGAGGAAAGAAAGGAGAAAGGGAAGGAGGGAGGGAAGAAAGGTGAGCTGAGGGTTTCTCACAAACCTTGACAGGATACATCTCCCTAAATTCATATAAAAGAGGAAATAAGGGACAAAGTCTGAACTTCTGTGGCACTTGGAAGGCTGAGACAGGAGGACTGTAGGTTTGAAGCTAGCCTGGAACACATGCAGAGACTTTGTTTCAAAAAGTTTAAAAATAAGTGGTTCAATTATTAATTAATTCAGAATAATGAGCCCTTTTTTATAGGGAATCATGTTCTCACATCCTTACCTCTGAGTGACTTCCTGGGAGTGCCATGGATGGATGGATGGATGGATGGATGGATGGATGGATGATGGATGGATGGGTGGTTGGGTGGATAAAGAATGGATGAATTATTAATTGATGGCCAGCCCAGTTTTGCCTCATTCCAGGGCTTTAACCTTTCTGGACTCCTTCTTCATCCATGCAAAGGACCGCCTAAGGATTTTGTGAGGATGGGAGATGATATTATGTGGATGTGGTAAACACTGGTATCAATTATTTTCACTCTAGTGAAATGGTTGTGAAGGAATGGTTTGAACTGGGGAGCAGGGACTGACAATGGAGAAATTAGAAGGAAAAGCCATGCTGACTTCTTTAATCTACAAAATTTTATACAGTTGTGATTTTACATGCCTGGGAGGAGATTGCCTTCCAGTCACGAGGGCCCACTTTCTCCTGACCACCAGGTCATCTGCTCTCCACTCCCCAGCCAGAAGTCCAGAAGACAGTCTCCAGCGGTTGGTGTGAGACAGGCTCTTGATCTGGGACCCTGGGCTCCAGTGCAGCCAGATAAGTTGTGTTTTCTTGGGTACTCTGAACGTCTAGACCAGCCAGCCATGTCCAAGCACGCAGAAGGTGGCTTGCAGAGCCTGAGAGCCCCATTCCCCTGCAGCCCAGGCTGAGTGATTGGCGCCAGGGCTGCAGGGATGACAGAATGGGGAAGTCTTCCTAGCTGGGCATAGTATCAGATGGTGTGGCTGCCAGCTCATGGTTCCCAATGTGGAAGGCACATGCTCAACTATGGATGAAGAGATAGAAGGCAGACAGCCCGGGGCTGACTGGCCACACCCTGGACTGGGGAGCCATCCCTCCCTGACTGAGCCTGTGTGGGCGATGGGAGCAGAGCTGGGCCTCAGGAGAAGAACTCAATCTGTTCATGCTGTTGGCCAGAGGAGGAGAGATAACAACGCCAAGCAGTGAAGAGTGGAGCCATCATTAAATGACATCATGTGCAATGTCAGTCCTGTTTGCACCTGTCTGATACAGATGGAGGGCGGAGGATAGGAGGGTGGAGAGATGGGAGGGTGGATGCGTGGATGGGGAGATAGTGGGTGGGTGGGTGGATGGACGGATAGATGGACGGACAGATGGATGGATAGATGGGTGGGTGGATGGATGGATGGATGGGTGGGTGGATGGATGGGTGGGTGGGTGGATGGATGTGGATGGATGGAGAGATCAGAGAATGAATAAATGAATAGATGAATTGGTATGTAGGTAGATTGATGGGTGGGTGAGTGACTGTATGGATGGCTGGGCATATGGATTAGTATATGGCTGTGTGGTGTATAGATAAGTAGGTAAGCAGATAGATGGATAAATGTACACATAAGTGGGTAGGTGGGTGGGAGGACAATAAGTGGGTGAGTGGGTGGGTGTATGAATACACGAGTGGATGGCCTGGTGGGTGGGTAGATGGATGATGGGTGTGTGAATGGATGGATGGAGAGGCAGATGCTGAATGAGAGACAGAGAATGGATGTTGGATGGCTAGAAGACAGACTACATAGAAACAGGTAGGTAGCTATAGGAAGAGAAAATGAGCAAGATGCAGACATGTCAGTCAGTGCGGCACAGTGACTGGATCTGGAGTATTTTGAGAAACTGTCCTTCTCAGCAGCATAGGAGTGTGCAGAACAGCATGGCCAGGCCAGACAGAGTCCATGCAGGAGCTTGCAGTATAGCCACCAGCCAGACGATAGCTTCCACACCTCTAGGACCCCATGAAGTCAGCATAAAAGAGAGAATATGATGAGGCCACCTTCATGAAGGTGTATCATCTGCCTGGCTCTCATCCTAGGGCAAAGCTGCCTCCCGCTGGGCCTCCATTTCAGCTCCTGCTCTCCATCTCTGAGCCCAGAGAGTTAAAATCAGACAGGAGGAAAAGGCCCTTCCAAGTCACTGTTAACAGTTGTGTGTGCCTTGTGGGGATGGCACATTGTGAAAGTTCAGTTCTAGAACCTTCCGCCATCACAGGAAGGTATGGCCATTCTGGGGAGTTGGAGTTTGAGAACAGAAGCAGTTGGCGATCATGGGACAACAGCTCACAGGTACCAGGCAGCAGGATGGGAGTGGACGATGGCCGAGGACTGTCTCGCTAGGCTCCGGAAGGCAAGCTAAGACTCCTCCCGGTGTTTTGTTTTGTTTCTGGGAAACTTCTCCCCTGACTGCAGAAAGCTCTGTCCTCACCCAGTGCCCATTGGAGGGAGCAGACGATAAGCATATCAAATCCACTGTACTTATTCACGTAGGCGAAGGGAACGTCCCCTCTAGCCTGAAGTGCCCCCAGCTCACAAGCCTCTGACTTAGCACATGTGTGTCACCAAAGGGGTTCTGGGTCTGTACTAGGCGTGTCCCCTTGAAGGCAAGCTTCATTCTGTCTCCCACAAGGGTAATGTTGGCCATGCTCATCCTCTTGTCTCAGAGACCGTGGAGATGGCACCACTGTGCTGTGTGTTTGGACAGTTGCTAGATGTGTTTGGGATACTCAGAACCCACCTTCCTCCTCAGATCCCAGAGCTGGAAGACAGGCATCCTCCTAGACCTGAGCAACATTCCCTAAGCAACAGGAGAAATTGATGTCACTGGCCTCCTCTGCCTACTGGGTACAAGTCAGTGGTTTCAGGAGGTAGAAATCTTGGGAGAGGCTGTAAGAGACAGTCTAAGGAAGGTTTAGAGGACAAAAGTCTCCCATGTCCTGGCAAACATGGTGCAGGCATGAGCATCAGCCACGGTGCATGCTTAGATGGCATCTGGAACCTGTTGCCAGGTGCACATTTTGGCACTCTTGCAAGATGGCTGTGATCCATGGCCTCCTTTAACTTTCTGACCTCTGGATGATAACACAGACCTATGTTTTATCTTTTACTCTCTGCTCTGGGGTTAGAACCCAAGGCCTCTGGCACACTAGGCAAATACTTTACTCTGAGTCACACCCCCAGCATGCTTGAGATTCAAGATTGTAAAGAGCCTCAGGTTTCTGCTGTGATGTGTCCCTGTTGTCCTTTAAGTTCAGGGAAGGGGCACTCTGAGACGAGAAGACACACCTGTCATCGGTGAGCTGGTATCTGGAGGACAAGGTACTTTCCTGGTGATGGATCCTTTCTGTCAGGAACCATGCATCTCTTTGGAAGGTGTTTTCTCTGAGGCAGGAGTGATTGGCTCCTGGAGAAGCCATGTACCCTCCGTGCGCCTCCTGTACCCTCCATGTGCCTCCCCCTGCACTTCCCTCCTCTGTCCTGGAGGAAGCAATGGACCATGGTTGACAGGATGCTTGTGGTCCCTGGGTGTCAGGTGCAAATCCATCAAATCAAACATGAAAACACAGCAGTGTAAGTTCCTTCAACATCAGAGTCCCTCTGCACGTGACTGTCAGAAGCAGGGTGTGACTCCAGAGGCTAAACACATGATTTTAGCCTTTTCAGGGCTATTTCTGTACCTTAAATGATAGATACCACCACACTGCAGTCACAGAATCCTCACCCCCAGCCTATGGGGCAGCCTTAACTTTGGGTCTCCTGGAAGAGGCCACTGAACAGGCTAAGCAACCAGGGAGTGGTCTCGGGGTAAGAGTCGGGTCACAAGGCTATCTCAGATCCCCTGGAAAAGCTCCTTGCTCTGGAGAGATGGCTCAGAGGTTAAAAGCATTGCCTGCTCTTCCAAAGGTCCTGAGTTCAATTCCCAGCAACCACATGGTGGCTCACAACCGTCTGTAATGTGGTCTAGTGCCCTCTTCTGGCTTGAAGGCATACACACTCTTCCTGTCTTCACCCCCAAAGCCACCCACCCAAGCCCCCCCTCCCTTCCCACCCACAGCACCACCCAGCATTCTGAGCATCCCCACCTCACTCACAGCCTTTAAAAGACCAGCGTGGCTAGGACCTGGCACACTGCCCCAGACTTCCCAGGTCACCGCTCCAGCCGCACGCTCAGACACCAACACTTTGGCTCACTTGTTAACTCGGTTTACAAGACATCTCTGTGTGCCTGGTACAGTGGAGTCCTTGGGAGGCAGCGAGGAGCTGTGAGAACAGCTGAGGAATGAGTGAAGCCTGAATGTAGCCCCCCCCCACACACACATATACACACACACTCACACGTATAGACAGTGTTTGTGGGATCCTTATTCTATATAAATACACTCAGTGGTCACTGAGAAGTTCTGCATCATGGAATCAAAAAGAAATTAATTCCTGAATTTCTAACTCAAATGTCCTCAGCCTCAGGCAGGATGGCCCTGCCTCAATCATCTTGGGATTGCTTGACGGGATGGATTCAAAACTTAGGGAATACTGAGCTTCAGCAAGAGCTGAAAATAGGTTTCAATGTCACCAGTTATGATTAAGGAATACGATTACTGAGGATCATATCCTGAGAAGTTGATTGCATTTACAGACCCAGCAGGAGAAACTCGGTGATCCACTAACAATGTCTGCAGGGACACAGGAGGGGTAAGTAGTAGATCTTGGCTAGGAATTTAACATCTCCACCCCATCGGGCCCCCAGCCCTCCAGTGTCATTTCAAGACAACTCTACTTGCAAACTGCCTCAGCCTCCTCTGTGCTGGGACACGAATCCCTCTTCCCACCCCGTGATCATGATCCCCAGCAGCCTTCTAAACTGAAGGCATTCGTCCACCTTTTGCTGCTGCTGCATCCCAAACCGTGGGAGGTAGAGTCATGATTCTCTTTTTACAGGTGAGGGAGAAGAGCTCCTGGCAAGCAGGTAACTCACTGCTGAGGAGTAGTCACCCCGAGACACCCAGTGTTCCTCCAGCTCCAGATGTAACGCTACAATCTGCCTGGAGGGGAGCAGTCACCAGGAACGCCGTGAGCCTGTCACAGTGGCTGGAACACATGGAAGCTACTGAGTCAGGAGAGGAGGTGCAGGGCTGGATTCAGCCTATGGTGGCGTCACTGCCTCAACCCAGGCAGGGCTGTCCCGTCTGAGTAGACACAACAAACTTTTAATAACTCTGCCCGGCGCAGATCCAGAAGTGTATTTTTACCCAAGTGAGTCAGCCACTTATTTGTCAATAGAGGCCAGTGAAGGGAGAAGGCCCAGGGCCTTTTATAAACAGACAGAGCCCCTGGAGAGTTCGGGGAAGCAGGGATGTCTAGAAGAAATGCTTATATGCTGTGGGACAGACAAACTGCAGGGGATGTCTGGGGAATGGACATTAGGGATTACCATGGGCACCATGGAGCACTTCAGGGGCTTGGGAGTAGATGGGACCACAGTGGGTAACCTGGATCCCAACTCCATCACCTACAATGTGTGACCAGGGGGATGTCTGTGATGGCCTTGGCTTCCTATCTGTGAACCAGGCATGCTAATATCTGCCTTGTGGAACTATGACAGAGCCCAAGGAGACACTGTCCACCCTTGTCACCTATGATGATATAAAAGTTCCTCGTGGGACTCACAGTGATTTGGGCTGGGAAGAGGAATTTGTATCCCAGCACTCGGTAACAGCTGCTGTCTGAAGACAGCCTGGGGCTCAGAGTGGTTGTGGGCTAGCCTGGGCTTCAGAGTGAGACCCTGTTTATAACAAAGAAAAGGAGAAAAAGGAAGAAAGTTGGGCATGGTGGTTCACATCTGTATTCCAGCACTCAAGATGCTGAGGCAAGAGGCCCGCTGCATTTTGAGGTCGGCCTTGGCTACACATTGAGTTCCAGGGCGGTTCAGGCTTCAAATAAGTAAAGAGCAAAGGAAGCTGATTCTGCCCTCTGAGAAGACGTTTTCAGCCTTGCTTCTAGCTGCGTGAGCATCTCTCAGGGGCAGCACAGGTACTGGGAGCCTCCGAGGGGCCCGACCACCTGAGCACAGCTCTGCAAAGAGGCAGAAGGAGAGAGTATCCAGGGCACCCATCTTCTAGAAACTGAGGAGGGAGGAGAGGGGCCCAAGGCACAGCACTTCCTGGTTTCACGGAAAGCCTGGGTGAGTTCTTAGCCTCCGTCTGGTTCTTCGGTGTCAGCCACACTGGCACAGAAACTCTGGTACCTCTGCCGCACCACAGGGCCGGCCCCATTCTGGCAGTTTCTTGAAAATCATTCTGAACCTATCAAATAAATGCTACCCAAAAAGCCATATGACAGGCTCAAGAGTTCTGGGGGGAGGGGACAGAAGGCTCTGGAAGAGCTGCCATAGCAAGCCAGCAAGGTGATGGGCTACGAGGAGGACCTGGCAGAGTCACAGACACATCCGAAGTCTATGGCAGATGTCTGTGTCCAAGATGCCACATGCAGCCAAATGTGTGCTCCGGATAAGCAAAGGTGACAGGAACCCAGGCTGGCTTCAGAATTTGCCAGCCCCTTAAATCAAATTCCAGGGGCAGAGTGGGCCACAGGAGTCAGATGTGTTCTTTCTTGTGCACTTACCCCTTCTCCTCTATCTCCTCTTTCCCCCAGTTTTCCCTTCTGAGCAAAAACAAAAGCCCCACAATGAGACCCTGTGGTGCAGTCCGCAGAATCAGAGCAGACAAGGGCTCTAGGCCTCTCTACTCACCCAAGGGGCCACAGCCATCCCAGAGAAGGGGATGCGGCCTCCCAACTCAATAGCAAAAGTCCTGATTCAACCCTGACTGGCCCAATGCCAGTCACAGGTCTAAGATGGGCAATCACCATAGCCAGGGCAGAGTCTGACCAGAAACAGTACCTTCTAGAAAAAGTTTGTTTTCCCCATAGGCTCTTCCCAGTGGCCAGCTCTTCATTCTGCTATGGTTTCAGCACAATACTGAGGGGGCTGGGGGCGCTCAAGGGGAGCGAGTGCAGAATGAATGGAGAGGGAGGGGAGGAAGAGGAAGAAGGGGAGGAGGATCAGCAGGAGGAGGAGGAAGGGGAGGAGATGGCTGAGGCAAAAGGAAGCTAGCCAGGTCAGGGGAGCCCATTAGGGCTGCACGGTAATTAGGGTTTACAAGGCACTTTCACGTTCATCAACGCTGCTCCCAACTGCAGCCCTGGGGGTGGAGGGGCCCAGGCAGAGCACTCAGCCCTCTCTACAGATGACACAGGGAGATCTGGGAGATGGGGTGGGGTGGCTGTCCAAGAGCATACACTTGTTAGATCCTGAGAGAAGATGACCCACAGCCTGTGACCTCCTCCTTAGACCTCAGGCCATGAGGAGGGCCTCGCAGCCGGCTACTGACCTCCACCTGATAAACATTTCCCTCAGGTTGACTCAGTCTTTATTTTACTTCATCTTGACAGGAAAAGGCTGAGGCACTGTGCGGTGGCCGTCGGTTGTCCCGATAGGTGGGACGTAACCGAGTGGACACAGAGAAAACAACGCGGTATGATTAATGTCTAGGTAGACATTGTTCCCTGCTGGGGCTGCCTCGCCTGTGGCTTGAGCTGTTAAATGCCAAGATTGGCAGGTGTTGGAGGCAGTTGGCCACAGAGCCGAGTCTCCCTGATGCAATCAGGCCGCGTGGAAGTGTATGGCAAAGGAAGCGTTTTTCCCACCTCAAGGTGAAGTAAACACATGTACCTGTCCCTGGCACCCGAGAACCACCTAAAACCAAACACACAAAGCACGCTGGACTCATCAACATGTCCCTTCTCCAGGGTCCCAGGAGTTTGAGGTCCCCTCCTGATAAAGTACACAAAGATCCCAGGAACCCACAGGATGGTTCCGCAGGTAGAGGCACTTGCTGTCAAGCCTGACGACAGAAGTGCAGTCCCCAGGATCCACATGGCAGAGAGCCCCGACTCCTGCAAGTTGTGATCTCTGCACATGCATCGTGGTACAGTCACACATACACACCACACACACACACACACACACACACACACACACACACACACCTCAACATGAGCCATGATAGAGTTTGGTGGTGGTGGGAAGAGAGGAATCCAATACTAACCTTAGAGGAAGTGTCAGATAAATGGTGTCTCCCCACCCCCAACTCTCTCTCTCTCTCTCTNTCTCTCTCTCTCTCTCTCTCTCTCTCTCTCTCTCTCTCTCTCTCTCTCTCACACACACACACACACACACACACACACACACACACACACACCACCACCACCACCACCACCACTACCATCACACCACAGCCCTGATCTTAAACCAGCCTGGCCTGTGAGCTAAGAGCCTGTGTGTGCAGGTCAGAGGTCAGCTGCCATCCACCTTGTTTTCTGAGATTGTCTCTCACTGGTCCTAGGGCTCACTAAGTCGGCTGGCTGCCAGCAGGCCCCAGGGACATCCTGGCTCTCCCTCCCCAGTTCTGGGATTATAATGATACTCCACCACACCCTACTTTGAGTCCCGGAAATCAGACTCAGCTTTGACACCTGAGCCAGCTCTACCTTCCCTGTTCCTGTGGTTTTAGATGGTTGTAGGGCAGGGGGCTGGGGATATTTTAGGGTCATTTTGTCACATAAAAATCATGACTGTCTACTTCCTGGTGATGAAGGCTGGAGAAGCTCTACAGCCGTAGACTTACCTACAATCACATCACGATGGTAAGGTGAGGCAAGCCCTTAAAGGTACAGACCAGCTCATAAACAGGGAAGTCAGCACTTAAAGAAGCGCCCAGCACATCAGGCAAGAGCGTCAGACACCACGTGCTGCAGGTAAAATCCACTCAGCATTGAGGGCACGGATCACGGCTTCACAAAGAGAGCTCTATGTAGGTGCTGAAACATCAAGTCGAGGAAACTCTCCCAGGAAGTCATGGAGGCCCGAGACTGAACAGCACAGAGAAGGAAATGGGAGAGAGACTTAGAGAGGGTCCCTGAAGCCTGTATTCGGGTTTTAGCTTTTAGGCTTTGTGTGTGTGTGTGTGTGTGTGTGTGTGTGTGTGTGTGTGTGTGTGTCACTTTGAGATAGGATCTCTCTACATAGTCCAGGCTGTCTTGGAATATGCTGTTTATACCAAGCTGGCTTCAAATTCACCAAGATCTGCCTGCCTCCGCCTCCCAGGTGCTGGGAAAGATTCGTTTTTGTGACAAATACCAGACAGATGTCATTTAAAGGAAGGTTGGTTTCGGCTCAGGGTTTGGGGGATTTGGGTCCGTGAACAGCTCCATCATTTTGGGTCTGAGTCAGAATGAACCTCACAGCAACAGGGGTGTGGAAGAGCAAGGTGCTCACCTCGTATGGGTGGAGGGAGGGTAGGGAGAGACCGTTGGGCTTCTGTTACAGCTATTGGGCAGCGACACCCACATTCAGGAATGGGACTTCCCCCTTGGTTGCCTTCGCACACGCCATCATCTCTAGAAACACCCTTGCAGACATGCCCAGAAGGGGACTTCACTAATCTAGCCATTTTCCCAGTCTAGTCAAATAAACAGGACTCGGCCAGTCGTCTCCTACAATTGGCCGTGTTTCCTCTTAAGACCACAAATGCCATCTATTCTGAGATGCTCTGTGAGGTGTTATTTTGTTTCCCTTCTTGATTAACTTCTGTTTTCCTGGACTTAGTGGGTATCTTGACTTTTGGGGGGTTTTTATTGATTTTTTTTTTTTTTTTTGGCCAGGTGGTGGCACTCAACTTTAATCCCAGCACTCAAGGGACAGAGGCAGGCAGATCTCCATGAGTTTGAGGCCAGTCTGGTCTACAGAGTGAGTTCCAGAACAGCAAGAGCTATACAGAGAAACCATGTCTTGGGGGAAAAAAAAAAACTTTTATTTTTTTTAGGAGGCTGGAAAGACTGGTCTTGCAGAGAACCCAAGTTCAGTTCTCAGGGAGCTCAAAAGTGGATCTGACACCCCTCTTCTAGTCTCTTCGGGCACCTGTAACACATGCACATACATGAAATTGTAAGATTAAGTAAGTAGCGGAAGGGTCCAGACACTGAGTCACGCTCGGCCTTCGCCAGACAGGTGAACCCAAAAGTACGCAAGATTGTGGTGGAGAGACAGGAGGGAAAGAGAAGCGGAGCAGTTTGTGCGCTCTGAAGAGAGGCAGAGCTGGAGATGGCTGCAAGGAACAACCTGATGTGAGGTGCCTGCACTGCCACCTGAGTCCATGCTGGCACTGAGGGCCGTGTCTGGGTCCCGGGTCCCACTGCAGCCAGGGTCTGTGTTGATGACCATTTTACTGCAGAAGGTCTGTACTGCTGTCTGAAGCCAAGTTGATGTTTGAGGGTCCCAGGGAGCTGCTGTGCACCCACCGGGCACTGTATGGTGGCTCCAGTGGTTATGTGGGCACACAGGAGAACTGGCCCTGCCCTTGGCCTGGATGGTGGTGAGGACATGGAAGAATTGGCCCCATGTCATGAGTGCAGGAGAGCTGGTCCCACCCCTCACCTGGGTGCAGGAGAGCCTGCAGACTGACCAACTCAACTACCGCCCAGGCTCAGAACCAGGACTTTGAGTTGGCTCACCCCAGCATCTTCCCCATCTGTGAGATGCTGGAGCACATGAAGGGACCACTCCTGGGGACCCATGGCCACAGGACCTCTATGACTCAGGGCAACAGCAGGATGCTGGAGAGTCTCTATGAGGGTCCAGTGTTGACAGTGTGGCAGAAGCCAGGAGCCTTGAACTAAATGAACACCTCATTTCACTGAACATTCACAAGTAAAGCTGTTTGTGACACAGCAACTCCAATGCCACGATGACAGAGGAACACGTGATGGGGATGCGGGAAGGATGGAGGAGCTGAATGATACACGCACAGAACGCTGTGGTTGATAGAGGAACAGGTCATATTGCCCAGATGGCTCAGTGAGACAGTTTTCTTTCTTTCTTTCTTTCTTTCTTTCTTTCTTTCTTTCTTTCTTTCTTTCTTTTTCTATTCTTTTATCTGCCTTTCTAATTTCTATTTTTGGGGAGGAGAGGCTATAAGGGTGGAGGGCAGAAGACTTAGAAGGACTGGAGTTAGGGTGCGTTATGTGAAACTTCCAAGGATTCAATAATTATGCACACCTTTAATCCCAGCACTCGGGAGGCAGAGGCAGGCGGATCTCTGTGAGTTCTAGACCAGCCTGGTCTACAAGAGCTAGTTCCAGGACAGGCTCCAAAACCACAGAGAAATCCTGTCTCAAAAAAAATTATGTTAAAAACAATAAGTATTTTAAATTTATTTTTGTATATCAAGATGTGTGATTTTTACTAAAATATTTTATGAAAATAAAAAATAGTAAAACATAAAGAAGAAAAGTAGAAGGAGAAGAAAGAGATGGGAAGAGGGTGAAGGAGAAACAGGAAAAGAGAGATCCATATGTTTAAAACAATGAAACAACATACAGCCATTGTTTAGATTTTGATTCAAAGAGGCCAACGGGGGGGGGGGGGGAGAGGGGGGGGGTGTGCACATTTGTATGTGTATGTGAGTATGTGAATATTTGTGTGTCTCTGTGTATATTTGTGTTTGTGAGTGGTATGTGTGTTAATGGTGTGCATGTGTGTGTTTGTCTCCTTTTCCTCCCCCCTTTAAAAGGGGGTGCTGAAACATTTCATGATGAAATGGTTGGAGGTCCAGAACTCACTTGACAGTCATCCAACCTGATACTGAACCAGACATTCTGAATCAAGAACCAGGGTTAAGGCCCTGGGCCACAGGTGGAGCCCCATACCCGCTCCATCCTCCACAAGCGCAGATGCAGTGGGCAGGAGGCACCTGTGCCAGCCTCTGCTGAGAAGCGCTCTCAGCTCCTCAGCTCTTGTGTTCTAAACTTTAAGTTTTAGGTTGCTGCTATTGCTGCTGCTGCTGTTGTTATTGCTGCTGCTGCTGTGTGTGTGCACATGCAGGTGCCCTTAAAGGTCAGAAGATGACGTCTAATCCTCTGGGGCTGGAGTTGCAGGCAGTTGCAAGCTGTCTGACTTGAATTCTAGGAATTGAAATTGAGTTCTCTGCAAGAGCAGCTCTCTTAACCCCTGAGCCCCCCTTCATCCCCTACCTAGTCTGCAATCAGAAAAGTAACATAGCCGGGCCGTGGTGGCGCATGCCTTAAACTCCAACACTTGGGAGCCAGAGGCAAGTGGATCTCTGTGAGTTCGAGGGCAGCCTGGTCTACAAAGCGAGTTCCAGGACAGCCTAGCTTGTTACACAGAGAAACCCTGTCTCAAAAAAAAAAAAAGTTTACCATAACTCAAAATCTATGAAAACATTAGAAGTCTCCTTAGTAATGTTCTCCTAAAATGTGGGTCAAGTGCTTTTCAAAATGTCCCACAGTGGCCCTTCTCCAGGAAGAATGGGTTTTGTTCTGTGTGCAGGGATCTCCTGTTTCCTGTCAGCCCCAGCCAGGGGGAAGGCCTTCTCTGCAAGGCCGGAGGCCCTGGTTCTGGACTTGGGGGAGCGTGCTCTGACAGGTCTTCAAAGGCCTCCAGGTTTTGTGGGCTGTGTGGCCCACTGGGAGTTCCCAGTTCTCTGACTGTGAACCAAACGTGAACCTTTACTCGTGTGGGAGCGCATTCACGCTTGGCAAAACGCAACGTCTCCTTTCAAAGCTGGGAAATGAAGACTTTAAAAGATTTAAAACCCAACTACAAAAGCTCCTCAGACATCAAATAGCTTTTTCTGAAACAAGGTTTTGATGAGTTGAGAGCAATCGAGCTCCACACATATGGAGCGAATTCCCCTCCAAATCCACAAGGATCTGAGACACGAAAGGGAAAAGCGCTGGCAAACAGCTTCTCGGAATTATCAAACCCCAGTGTGAGATGGTCAGAAAGTCCAAAGTGCTGGGCTCAGGGGAAAGTGCCTCCAAGCACAAGGAGAGCACACCACCTCGGACCCACTGGCTTCTCGGTCTCTGTCCAACAGGCCCAAAAAGCCAGGCATTGCAAACTGCAGCTCTCAGAGCCATCGAGTTCCTGGTCTTTGTGGCTACCCCTGTCCTCTTGAAGGATGGAAGGACAGGAAGGAAGTTCGAGAGGATGGCAATTGGCAAAGACTGCAGGTTGTTCTGGTTGCCACCCATGAGAAACACGCCCAAGTCCTCTCCTCAACCATCAACAAAAAACCAACATGGCTCCCCCCAGAGAGTCACATGGTCATGCTCTGATGACCGGGCCCCATCCCAGGCTCAGAGTGAATGCAGAGTTCTGGGTGTCCACTCCAGGCAAGACAGCAAGAGATGATGCTTCTAGTCCCGGCATATGCGAAACTTTGAAACTCTCGACTCATGGAGCAGAAGACGGCCAGTCCTGCAAGTATCATCCATGGAAACGAGCAGCTCCAGCCTACAGATAGAACCTGGGCTTCCCGGTTCCCAGGACGCACGCAGGCTGTAGCCCAAGATCCTTGAGCACAGCCCAAGACCTCATTCTAGATGTCTAGAACATGGTTGAAAATCCATGTAGCTATGATTCGCCGGGACGGGCACAAAAAGCTCCCAGAAGTTTCCAGAATACACACCAAGGTTGCTCCTGCCCTGTCCATGTTCTAAAAGCTCGGCCTCCATTCTATCGGTAGGCATCCAGAGCCCACTGGAGACACAGATGTCAACAGTGGCAGAATAGTTCTGACACCCTGATGCCTCGGTCTGCCTCCCAGCCCCACCCTGGAGAGCTGTGTGACATTGGCAACACTCCACCCTCTCCTCCCCGCCATCGAGCATCCAGCCTCGGAGGGTGGGCAGCTGGCTTGCATGAGTCCACACATGCTGAGGCTGTGGTGCCCAGGCAGTGCCCACTTCTCTTGAGGGTGTGCCAATCGCCACACAGAAATGACCTCATCCCACTAATCCTCCCCACGGCCTTGGCGTTATGAGCCCCATTTGTGGGATGAGACATCGAAGGCTCCCGGAGGCTGCTGGAGTGACTGGCTAACCACCAGAAAAGCCAGATCCCCAGTCTGATAGGCCCAGCTCCAGGACCATCTCGAGCCTGGGAGGCGCCTCTGCCTGGTGCTGCAAGGTTGGCAAGCAGGAGCCAGACTGGTTACCTGTCAGCTGTCTCTCTAAAGGTACCCTGGCACACCACGGAAGCATCATGCCGGGACACTTTCCGGATGCTGAGCTCCCCACCCCTGTGAGCGGGGATGGGAGAGGTATCTCTCTTCTGAGCCCTGCTCTGAGAAATCTCTAATCCCAGCACTGCCAACCTCCTGGGTGGCTAATCTCAAACCTTCACGGTAGCAGGAGCCCAGTGGCCCTTGTACCACGGGACTGGGCAAAACAAAATGCAAGAGAGTATCATAGCATTTCCAGAGAGCCAGCTTTCCATGCCAGAACCTGCATGCCAGGGCAACCTGCCCCCTGTGTCTCTCCGTACATCTTCCCAATGTGTCTCACGGATGACCAGTTGTTGGTCACGTTAATAAGGTCTGTAAATATCCGTGTAGATTAGCTGGTTCTGCTTGCTGGAAGACATAGAATCACTATAATTCTCAGTGTCACCTAAAGCAAGGCTGCTGCCCAGTGGACATAGGCAACTCCTTCAATATCAGTTTTTCCATCTTTTAAGTGGGACCATTCACACTTGCTTCTTCAGGCTATTGTAATATCCTAGTGAGTGACAGATAAAGAGGCTCCCATCACCAGCCTCTTCTGATCACCAAGAATCTAAGATGATTCAGGAGCGCTGCAGGCTTGAGCTTCAAGCAGTGAGCAAACTGGGCACACACACATGGACATGGACACACACAGACACACAAACACAGACACACATGGACATGGACACACACAGACACACAAACACAGACACACATGGACACACACAGACACACAAACACAGACACACATGGACACACACATGGATGCACACACACAAGATGAAAGAACTGTTTCCCCACGTCAAAATCACAAATCTATTACATTTTTAAAGCCCAGCGAGGGGCCTGAGCCCTTTGAAGCCAAGGTAAATATAACTGCTTAACGGCTTATTTTAGCATCCAATTGGGAGGCGACCTGCTCAGATGGACTTGAGTGTGCGGGCCATCTCTCCCTGGACGGGTATTCGTTAGAAATCTGAGTCTGGTGGTCTCCACTTTGTTTCTTAATGGGGTCGTTTCTGGGAGGGTTTTCTTTTCTTTTTTTTTTTTCTTCTTCCCAATAGAAGAAAAACAGATTCCTTTTGAAGTTTTTCATTGATGAATGAGCTACGATAAATAACCCTCAGTGGCAGGCACCCATCTCCAAAGTGGACTCTGCCGTCCACGGAGAAGCCGGGAATGAGGGCGATTTATGGCATCGTGCCATGAAATGGTTTAATGGGCTTCACACTGTTTAACTTAATCTTTACAGATGTTAAAACAGAAATGCAATTATTTTAACAACTATGATCACATATTGCTCTGCTAACAAAAACAAAGGCTTGGGAAGCACTGGGACAATGACAGAGCTCAGGGGATGGTTACAAGCAGGAGGGACTGTCCCCACCAATCAGAAGAGCAAGGAAGAACAAGGAGAGGCTTCATAGCTAATGTCCCCCGCCCCCACCCCCAACCGCAGCCAAAGTCATCTTCTGCCTCTCCACTTTTACATACACATACACACACACACATACACTACACACACACACACACACCAAATCACCATCCATGAGCATTCAGACAGCCACTCCTCTCTGGGCTAGCCAAGCTGTGCTCAGTGGGGTGACTTGTGGGGCCCTCGGAGAACTCCAGTTGCTGGAATGACCAGTCACTCCTGTTGGAACGCAAAGGACATGTGTCATTTCTTACACTCCCCAGCTGACACCTTCGTCCCCCAGTGCTACAACAGCAGCCTTCTGGGAGTGTCCTTCTGGCCAAGCACAGACAATAGAACCCACTGGAAAGCCTAGAAAGCCAGAGGAGGTAACATCCAGATTCCCTGTCCCTCCAGGAAGGGGTGTCGCCAGCAAGGTCTCTTCTTTGATTCTTCAGGGAGGGTCTCACCCCAGCCATGCCCAGGGTAGATAAGTGCTGTCTGGTTTTCACTGGGTTGGCACTATCCTGTCCACATACTGGAGCTCAGATCCCTCCAGTCTTAGCGCTGTGACTCCACATCCTCAGAGGCTCTGAGGTCATCACCAGGGACCCAAGAAGACACAAGGGTACCAAACACTGACTATAAAAGCTTCATCCGGAGACTGTGGCTTCTCTGAGAGTGAAGATACACTCCCCTCTGAGTCATTGTGTGGGGTGACCATGAAGGGAAGCATTAATCCTGAAAACATCCTAGACATGAGCTTCCCCTCGGGGTGGGGGGGGGGCAGGCATCCTGATGGAGAGTCTCATCTTGTGACAAGCTCATCTGGCACCACAATGGGAAACAGGGCAGCAGTAAAAATGATGAAGCCATCCTAGTGGGTTGTTTATGGAACAGCTGAGGAGAAAGGTGTAAACTTAAGGCCAAGCCATTTCTTTTTTTTTTATTATTTTGGTGCAGGAGATTTAACCTGGAATCTCACACATGCTAGGCAAGCTTACACTACCTGTTCCCTGAGCCATTTCTTAATTTGAAGAGGGTGGTGATGGTGATGATGGTATTAATGGTGTTGATGATGGGGATTGTTGTGATGAAGGTGATGTTGATGGTGTTGATGATGATGGTAATGGTGATGATGGTGGTAGTTTTTTTTTTAAGATTTATTTATTCATTATTCCTTCCATGTCTGCCTGGATGCCAGAAAAGGGCACCAGATCTCATTATAGATAGCTGTGAGCCACCATGTGGTTGCTGGGAATTGAACTCAGGACGTTTAGAAGAGCAGTCAGTGCCCTTAACCTCTGAGCCATCTTTCCAGCCCGATGGTGGTGGTTTTCATGGTGATATTGGTGGTGGTGATGGCGGTGATGCTAATGATAATGATGATGGTGTTGGTGGTGATGATGTTGATGATGGGGATTGTTGTGATGAAGGTAATGCTGATGGTGCTAGTGATGATGGTAATGATGATGTTGATGGTGGTGATGATGGTGATGCTATTGATAAAGGTGATGGTGGTGGTGGTGGTGGTAATGTGTGTCCTAGCTGCTTTTCTCTTGCTGAGATAAAGTACCAGAGCCAAACAGCTTAGAAAGAAATATCTTATTCAGGCTTATGATTCCTGAGGGATAAGACTCCATTGTCTTCAGGGAAGCATGGCAGAAAGCAGTAGACTTGGCAGCAGAAGCAGGAATGTGGGTGATTGCATTGTTTACCACAAGTACAAACAGAGACAGTGAGCTAGAAGTGGTGTGAGGCTTTAAGCTCTCAAAACCCACCCGTAGTGATGTACTTTCTTCAGCAAGGCTGTACTTCCCCATAACTTGTTTGGCAAAACAGCACCACCAACTGGGGACCAATCATTCTAATATCTGAGCCTATGGGGGCTATTTCTCATCCAAACTGCCATAACGGATAAGGACTACAAAGAACTTCTGAATTCTACAAAAGCACCTGGATGGGATAACACGAGACTGATGCCATCCACTCCAGCAGCCACCAAATGTACGTGTGCAAAACACAATTTGTCTAAGCTAAGAGTTCCTGTGAATACCAGTACACACAGGATTTCAAAGACTTAGCGCGCGCACACACACACAATGCAAAAATCTCAGTAATTCTTCACACTAAAGTATCCAACAAAATGATAATATTTTGATATGTGAGGTCAAATATTTGAGGTTAAATCAAATACATTACGAGGATTAATTTTGCCTGCTTATCTTTACTCTTTAAATATGGCCACTGCCCATTGTTGAATTGCTCTCACTTGGGTCACTGGCCTAGAAGGAAAACAAACGCCAAGTCCGAGGTACCGCTCACCCCCAGCTTGGGAACTGCAGCGAGAGGGCAGAGTGACTAGGTGAGATGACACCCCCACGCACACTACTTGTGCCTTTCGAGCCCCTGCCTCCCATACCCTGCACCACAAGAAGAAAAGGGAGAGAGAAAGAGAATTCCAGAGCTTTGCAGACCTGTCATGGGGAGACAAGATGATAGAGGAGCCGCTTGTCCCATGGGCTTTGCTCCCTTCGATGCTGAGAGTTCACAAAGGGGATTCCAGATGGCTGGCCAGCCCCCAGTGCCATGGGAAGAGGACCCTTATCCAAAGAGCTGAGAACTGAAGGAAGGGTTCTCACTTGGGATTTTTGACAAGATCTTACATGTTTGCATGCGAGCTATCTTGAGAATGAGTCTCAAGTGTGAACATGAAATTAATCATAATCTAATCATATTTCACACACAACTTGTACAGTCAAAAGGGCATTTTATGGAGGGTGTGTGTGTGTGTGTGTGTGTGTGTGTCAGAGGACAACTTTCAAGAGCTGGATCTAGCCTTCTGCCTTGCTGCAGCAGGGTCTCTCTTGTTTCTGCTACAGGTCTATGTATCCCAGCTGGGCTAGCTGGGTCTCAAGCTCCTGGGCTGTACTCCAGGCTAGCTGGATCTTAAGCCTCTGGATAGTTCTCCATCCCTGCCTTCTATCTTGCCACAGGAGTGTTTGGATTACAGATGTGTATCACCACATCTGGCTTTAAATGTGAGTTTCAGGGATCTAAATTCTAGTTAGCAGTCTTGACTGGCAAGCACTTTACCCACTGAACCATCTCCCTGACCCTTTATGGAAGATTTTTTTTAAGTGACTACATGTGTTGAACATGCTACCTGACCACCAGAGCGAATGGGTGTGTGTATATGAAACCTCAGGCAAGAATGGTTTAAAATGAATGAAAAATGAAAAATGGATATGAGAGTTCTTGAACAAGGGGCCAACCAGATGGCTCAGCGGGCTAAGATGCTTGCTGTGCAAGTCTGACAACCCGAGTTCTATACCTGGGACCCATGTAAAGGTGGAAGGACAGGAACAACTCCACAAAAGTGTCCCTGGCTTCCACATGCACCATAGCACATATACGTTCCCCCCCCCACACATACACACCAGAGAAAGAAAACATATGAATCGTGTCCTGTAATTTAATGTTTGAAGATTTTTTAAAAGCTGTATGTATTTGAGCATTTACTTATCGGTATATTTGTGCACCATGTGAATGCTTAGGGCCAGCAAAGGCCAGAAAAAGGTTCCAGATCCTCTGGAACTAGAGTCACAGGTGGCTATGAGCCTCCCATGTCAGTGCTGGAAACTGAACCTAGGTCCTCTGGATGAGCAGCAATTCCTCTTAACTGCTGAGCCATCTCTACAATCCTGTGATCTAGTTTTTTAAAGAAGAAATTCTTGAAATAAAATAAAAAGTCAGGCAGTGGTGTCGCACACAGCACTCGGGAGGCAGAAGCAGGTGGATCTTGAAGCCAGCCTGGTCTACAAAGTGAGTGGGACAGCCAAAGTTGTTACACAGAGATACCTTGTCTCAAAAAAAAAAAAAAAAAAAAAAAAAAAAAAAACATCTCGAGCAAAGTAATTATCTCATCTCCCTGAATATTTCCTCATAATATCCCACATCAAAGGGGAAAAAGTTACTGAGTAAATGCATCTCTTTCATGTCTCTCTACCACTAGACTGCCAACATACGTAAAGGGCTGTTAAACCAAGAAATGCTGTGCACTTCACAGAAAGTGGCAAATACATTTTGCTTATAGTGACAATGCGGATGGTGACGGTACCGCTGCTGGTGGTAATGACAATGGCGGTGATGATGCTGATGATGGCAAGGGTTATAATGATGGCGGTGACAGTGAGGCTGATAACAAAGACGGTGACCAATGATGAGTGTACCCGTGATGATATGAATGTTTATATACATTCTGGGAGTGTAACTCCATGGTAGAATACTCACCTACCAGGTGCAAGGTCCTGGGACCCATTCCTTGTACCACAAAAAAAAAGGAAGGAAGGAAGGAAGGAAGGAAGGAAGGAAGGAAGGAAGGGAGGGAGGGAGGGAGGGAGGGAGGGA